>NW_017535975.1:407318-425223 GCF_001853355.1 Bactrocera latifrons | reverse complement strand
AACTAATATCGTCTGCAACGAACATTCGCTGATTTAACTCGGTGTTACCTTTGGCTATTCAACAAACTCAAACGATCGCTCCGGGGAAACCGTGCAAATTAATAATTTTAAAGTTGTGAATAAAGACTTTATTTCTTTTGCTCATAGTAGTACTATATAGAGTACCGTATGCCAGTAAAAACACTGCGAATGTTCTCGTCCAAGAAAATTTCACATAAACCTACGAAAACAAATTAGTTTTGTTAAATCGCGTGATTTGGAATACCAYGCCACAGTCCGCAGACGCGAGATAATGCGCTCATCAAAAGTTTCTTTCAATATATTGATAGTTTTTTTGACTGTACGACAAAATGATATTTTGTTGGAACCGAAGATCATCCACATCAAATAGACCAATGAGCATACTAAACAATGACTTTTAATTTCAACAATGTCKTGCGGATTGTCATCACTCGGATGATCTATCGTTAAACTAAATTTTCTAGTGAAAATTGGTATCGGTGACCAYCTTGTTTTGATGATCGTTGGGCCCTATTTCTTAAACGAGTTACGTTTCATAAGTCCGCAAATCTTTYCGCAAAATTATCCAGAACATGGATGGAGACGGTTCCAATTCTYGCGCGCAATGGCTGATTTATTCATTTAAGTACAGCAGCAACAGCGTTTTCGGTGTGCGTGGGCATTCATGCCTGCTCGTATTATTTTATTTTCTAATATAGTATAAATCAATTAACAGATGTTAAAAARACTAACTCCGAAAGAAGTATTTTATTTGGAGTCTAGGAAAGGTTATTCGATTTATTTATCTCGAGTAATCTTTTTTTTATGCTATGACTTTGGCTTTCATCGAACATATCTGTAAAGGGTGAGGCATAACAATAAAATTATACGAAAATATGTAAGCTTACCCTCACTTGTGTTGGTGTGATTGATATGCCAGTGGAAAAGCTGTAATTAATAGTTTGAACGTGTTASGTAATACCCTTAAGAACTTAAGAGCGATTCATAAATATTTAAGCGTTGCACATTCAAATTAGAAGTAYCAGTAAAATAATTATTGCCCGTGATTACTCAGGTGGTACGTTCATAATAAATAATACAAAATAATTTATTATATGCTCCTAATTATTAGTTATGACCAATTATGGCTGCATTATTTTAATGAAAATCTTATTAAAATATTTCTTAACAAATTTAAATAAGCAATTAATTTTCTTTTGGTTATATAAGGTCCTTCAAAGTAATGATAACGTTACGTAATATTCTCATTTGATGATTTAACACCTGCAATATGCCTCAAATATTTAGTAGGAGTCAAGACAGTAAACTCAATTATTTTAACCTAGAAAGAATTTAGTTGCCTTCAGCGAGCTGCCGCCATAAAGCACTGTTTTTTTTTTTATCGAAGGCTTTTGATATAATTGGTTCACGCAATAGATCTGTATTCAGAAGTACTAAATTTGCGAAGYCCGTAAAGGAAACGTTATTAACTTATGAATGTGGATGCATAAGAACCTCCCAACCCAGGTCCTGGAGTTTCGGGYGAGTCGCTATATTTGTTGTGGCCTGATAGAACACAATTCTTACTCCACGTAACTGCTTCCCCCAGATTGTTTAATAGTTCACTATACAGATCGGAATTAGGAGTTTGGTAGTTGGGAAATGCCGCAGTWGCCTTGCTCACCGTCAACTATAACTTGGTCACCGTTTGCGGCTGCTCACCGTGACCGTTTTCGCTTGTCCTTATTATAAGTTACCCACCTTTCATCTATAATTGAAACAAATAAGAATGTACGCGTCATAAAAAAATTTAGAAATGTGTAARAAAATGTAGATATCTTAAGAAAAACCAGATGTGGAGTATTAACAATTGATGTTCCCATTTTGGATATAAGATTACAATATAATAAAAAGTGACCCATTACGAGGCTCAATAATTTTTTTTTTAAAGAAGAAAAACACAAAAACTTAAAACTTTATTTGGAATATTTATTATCGTTCGAAAAAAAATTCTTTGGCATTTATTTTTCGAAGAATATTTCTTTTAAATATTGGCCGCAGCTACGTCCCAGATGGTCCATCCGTTGAGTCCAATTTTCCATGATTTCTTCGAGCATTTTGACTCGTTGCTAGAGTAGAATGCGAGCGATATTTTGCTCCAAGGCCTGAATCAAGGCGGGATTGTCAAAATAGACTTTCGATTTTACGTATCGTCACAGAAAAACTCTAAAGGTGTGATATCACACGATTTTGGTGGTCAATCAACCGACCCAAAACGTGAAGTTCTCTGCTCACCGAAGTCTTCTCTCAATAAAACCATTGATTGTGATGCGCTATGTGGAAAGTGGCATGTTGAACGCAAATGGCTTTGAGATCACGAACATCAATCTCAAGAGCAAGATAGTCGGTTATCACGGCGCGATAACGATCTCCATTGAGGGTTACGTTCTCACCACAAAGCACACCGATACATTATTTTTTCCAGATAAAATGGCAGCTATTGAATCTCTTCATGTTCTTTATCCCAAACGTCGAAAACGTCAGATCCTCTTGTAACTTTTGAAGCGAYGTCATTTAAAGARATCGAGCGGCTTCAGTTCTTCGCACAAGCTATATTTTGTACGCTTTCAATTTAAGATCTCRTCGTAAAATGCGCCAGGTTGAATCGAATAGTACGTTCAGTAGGACGTCTATGRTGACCATTAGTTATGCGAAGTGTGCGAARCACATTCTTTACAGAACGTGAATTTTCGTGACTTATCAAAAACGACGCCACGCTAACACTCTTTAAATCTAACTTAGACGGTATATCGAAGAAAAGTGCCACCATATGTATTATATAATATAAGCACTGTTTGGTCTCACTATACAATTGCACTTTAAGTATAGAWAATCGATACTACTCTTCTTCCATTTTCATAAATACGTGAACACGCCCACCCCACCCGAGGTCAAAGTTAATTTGATAGTAGATATTTACAAGAATGTACATACTTCATGATAGTAAATTTTACATGCGATAGCTTGATGAACTTTCCTGTGAAGTCGATCAGCCTCAACCCATTTGGGCATGTTTCAAAATGCGGGCTGAAYTTACCGACCGTTGTGCCACGATTTTGACATCGTGGCGGAGGCAGTTCTCATAAGTGGTCATATCGTCCTTCTCTTCCGTCGGGGTGTGAGCGCAAATCAGYGATATGTTGAAGAACTTCGCTTTGATGCGGATTGTGGCATTCACCGGGGTGTAAGCCAGTAATCGGCGACGGAGTCTCATGCATGCCCTTAAGTTGTAGTCCTTAATACGTTTACACTAGTCGTCAGAAAAATGTGATGCTCTCGTCCGAGGCAGTTTTCTTCTTTTGGGTGGTGTGTTTTACGTAGCAGATCCCAAACCCAGCGCACAAACTTGAGGAGGTATGTTTATTCTAATCACTTTAGCTCGCCTGCAAACAGTTGGTCTAAGACAGGAAGTCGTGAGCTGCTTGAGSCATATGCAAAATAATCTTTTTTGGTCACTCCCAAGTGAATGGCGCTCAGATAATTTTCCTCACTTGTGTGAATTTCTAAAAATGGCTCCATCTTTATTGGACCCCTTTCAAATTAAACTTCCTTGAGAGTGGGTTCGAAAGCTCTTTTTCAATAATCTACCAAATTTAAATCGCATACTATAGATAAAAAATACTAAAATATGTAAAAAATAGAAGTACTACGTTATATAAATCGGCCTTTGTAACCCATATAGATAGACTAATTTGCTTATAATGTGGTTCAAGTATTTAAGTTATTTRAGTTTTTCTTATCGCCTGAAAAAATTAGATCATTTTCTGTTCGGGTGCAGAAATACTCATAGTACTTCCTTTACAGCAAATAAATATCTATTGGAATATGTAACTAGAGTGTTATGTGAACCACCTGYCCGATTATCTCTGATTATGCGCTCGAGCAGCGAACAAAAGACTTCAACAGTTGTTTACACYATGCCAACCAGTATTGTTATTGTTTGAAAATATGCAATCTACAAGTATGACAAACCTATGAGCACCACGATACTAACTCTAAAGCAACTATGTGTTCGACGGCACAGCCACCACCCAAAAGTATTTATGCGTTGCAAAATTGCATTTGCACGGACGGACTGTGGGGCGGTGCAGTGCGAACGGTGGTTTATTTACATAAAATCTACAAACTCACCAACACCAAAGCAATTAACACAGTGACTCTTAGAAGAAAAAAATAATATAATAAAATATAGTAAATAATGGAAGTGACTACATTCCCAGCAAGAGAACGGGAAGTGCGGTGGCAAAGCTTCGACCAGTCGCGCCAGCAACCAATTTCAGCAGCGTCTTGTCCGCCGATCGACGATTACATATTTACACCACATAGTCGGSGGCAACATTTGGTTAAAAGAACACTGCTGACAGCACTATCGTTCGCTTTAGTCGCGTTACTTACTACTCATATGTGCTGTGTTGGAAAAAATAGCAAATTCCCTGCCATATTGCCAGGTCGGTCCGTTCACCCGCCGTCTGCCGACCCGTCAGGCCATATCTATTGGGCCACCATTCTCTTCGGTCGCTTTTGCCCTGCGTGTTTGTTGTAGTTATTTTCATTKTTGTTGCCGTAGTTATGTTTGAATTCAGTCTTCTGGCGGTTGGCTTGTTTTTGTGAAATGGTTATGTGTGCCGCTTGCGGTTCGATGGCGGTATAAAAGCGTTCGACTCGTTGATTTTCTTTTGAGTACGACGCTGTTACGCTGGGGATTGGTGCAAGTGCAAATTCGATTTTTCATTTAAATACGAAAATCAGTTAGTGTATTTGTAGTGCGCCATCATTAAGCAATTACAAAAACAATAACAACAAAATCAAATAAATRTTTTTTAAAGATTTGCAAAAATTTGCGTGAAGCCAAAAATAAGTTAGAGCAAAACAAAAAAGTGATTGGCAAATATAACTGTACTAAACGAAAGTACTCCAARAGACTGAAAATATTTAACAAATTTCTAGCAAGTAAAGGTGTCTATGGTTTAAGCCACATTGGCGATTAATTGGATTACAAATCAAGGGAGCCAAAATGAATAAGTTGGTAAGCAAGTGATGGAAGTGTTAAGCAATAAAATATATTACAAAATAGTTTAAGTGAAATGTTAAAATCTTTCGGAAAAATTTTAATTTATATGTTGGAATTTTAATTTAAAATTTTTTTCTTCAAATTTTCAATAAAACTTTTCGTTTAAAATGCAGAAATTAAATTAAAAATGCTTGCGGAATATAAATATATATTAGAGGCTGAAAATTGAACAGGGTRAATTTCAGACCAATTCTATAATATATAAATTTTTCACAGAATCTTAAGCGGTATTTCTCTAGAAAAATAATCCAATATTTCGTTAAAGAATGCTCAAGTACTCTAACAGACCATATCCACTCAGAAATTATTAGGTATCACAGGAGATCATTTTTGTACTCTGAATGTAGGAAAAACACACCTCATTGAAAATATGAAATATAAATTAGATGCTCTCTAATCCACCATTAAAGTAATCATAGCTTAGAAAGGATGAGATTGTCGTTGACTAGGATGCGGGAACTTGCAGAGCAGAGCAAATTTTCCGGTCTTTGTTAGAGATTAGTTTTTGGATCTATGGGAGTTTTGGGGGTCAAACAGAGGGGGAAGGGTTAATAAATATACTCATAGAGTACGCTGCTCAAAGTGCGGAAAATAATTTAATTTAAATTMAGAAAATTTACGAAGTAGCACCGATATTAAGCATATGTTGGAATGAAATTTTTTATCGGAATAATCTGAAGTTTCAATTCAAGCCTGAAAAAATCCGWAATCATGGTGATAACTTCCTCTGCCCATGAGCACATCAAATAGTTACTTTCCGCGAACCAAGCTTTGAAACTCTGTCGTTGAATTAAATTTTCTGGTGAAAACTGGAATTGGTGGCCATCTCGTTTTGGCCCATTCATTGAACGTGCGATGATCGTTCGGTTTTACTTCTTAAACGAGTTGGGTTTCATGGATTCGCAAATCAGGAATATCGTCAAGAAAGGAATTCTGGATATGCCATTTGTACAGATCTTAGCAAGAAGAAGACAAAATTCTGCTTATAAACTCTGTGATACAAATTCATTTATCTTCACCATTTAAAATGTATATAAAGTGTCCAATAAATGTCTCGGTTTGCTTGTGAATAAATTTTATATTTGGGGTGAAATCGTGTTCTTCTTATTTTGTCCATATTCTTAAAATTATGGTGTTCTCAATAAAATACTTTTCATTCATAAATATTCCTATTTTGCGGACACCATTGTTTTCAAACTACCACTACGACTACTAACTGGTAAAACAATTAAACTTTGTCAGTAAAACACTCCATATGTGCATTTTATAGCATAAAAATATTTATTCTGCTTTTAGCCGATTAATATAAATKGTACCTGTAGCGATGCCTTGAACTACAACCCTCTCCAACTTTCGTGAAGATATCTTTCTGTAAAAAACTTGAGTTTGATTGGTCATTATGTATACTATAGTTGTCCAATATCGACAATTCCAACAAATGACCAGCTTYTTRGCAAGAAGAGGACGTGTKCAAAATTTCAGATCGAAATCACAAAAGCTTCGGCAGTAGTCCGCGTATTTAGAGACGGACAGACAGACGGAGATGRCTAAATCAGTTTAGCTCATCAAGTTGATAATCTATATTTATGAATATACTTTATAGGGACTTTAATGTTTCCCGCTGGGAAACAAACTTACAAAMTGCGTGGCAATTTTAATGTAGCCTATGCGGGATTTAATGTGGTTGCGCTCTCTTAAAAATTGGCGACTAATGGTGGATATAAATTGAAGTAAGAAAAAAAAAAAAACAGATTTTCTTCTGTATGTTGCAATAATTTCACGCAAATTATTGTCATTTCGATGAAGGAGGAGTGATTGAAGATACGCATTAACGAATCGATTTRAGGTCACAGTTCAAAAAGTTTTTATTCGGTATTTTTAACGCATCGATTAGGTGGTTGTAACAAAAATTTACCTCACATGAAAATTGTAGATCATAGAATTATCCATACAATTTTTGTCAATAATTATTCTCTACGATCCACCGTTTCTGAGATATATTGTAATAGGATATGGATCGTTATAATATACACATATTTCCACATCATCTATGGGTTTGCGTACCTCGGCGCGTTTTTTACAACAATTTCCATTTTGACCTAATTAATTCTAATATCAGAAAATATTTAATAATGAAATAATAATACCAGAACATTAATGACGCGAAAGCGTATATGTATATATCTTTTAACACAGGTGGCAACGCGGAAATAATAACATGTCACATCAAATGCATGTATGAAAATATGCGTGGAATGCGTTTTATGGAATCTAGTGTGTACAATATTCTCGACTATACACAATATATTGCGTTTCAAGATTTCTGCGAGCTCCACTATTACAAAAATACACTTTATATAATATGCATGTATGTATATCTCCTTTGAACTCACAATAACTGCTTTGGAAACCAGTTCAGGGGTTGAACCAGAAATTTCCATTGAGTCATATAATGTCTTTTTAGTTAGAGATTGGGCACTATGTAGGCGGACAAGTGAACTTTTAATACTCACAAAAGTACGYATTAATGTATATAAATAACATATGTATGTGGGCATGGCTGGCATAAGATATGCGTGTTCGCTGCGCGTTTAGCGAGACTGCTYTGAACAGAAGACGGCCTTGATAAAACGAAAACGCCTGTTGCACGCTAGTTAAGCCCCTTCAACTGCATACCGACATTCTTAAGTGCTTGTTACAATTAACTGGTGCAAAGTTGGCAATAATGAATAGTGATGCATGTGCATATTTGTGAGTGAATGCMTCAATGTGTTCACTTGTGAGAGTGTGTTCTACAAATAAGCACTAAATTAGTGATCATTGCTGGCTTCTGTGGTATTGCATTAATGAGTAAAATGTAGTAATATAATTAAATCGGTAACGGCGTTTTGTTGTAATGGAGTTATTGTGTCGAATAATGGTCTGAGCTTCGCTACTCTGCTACAACGTTCAAATTGAAATTTGTTGCAGTTGACTTAGTTGAATACGACATACTCGGACTTTATAAAATAATGTTTATAAAGGAGTAGGCATTTCTATGTGACTCACCGATATACGCACGACCAGACTTACTTTCGTGAGATTATTAGAACAAAACATTTTTATTTAGTAGAAATTTGAGAAGAGTGAGAATGTTAGACTATAATTCAGGCATGAATGCCAAATGGAAATGAAAATTGAAGGCATTTTATGATTTATGATTTTACTCTCTTTGCTCATTCCCTACTAAATGTTCATGAAATTAGTTAGAGATCTTGATTTGCTTAACAACTCATTGGTGGGCTTTCGCTGATCCACGAAAAAGTCTTTTCGATTGGCCTTTGGAGTTTCTTCAGGGGTTAGATGGGTTTCCTCGAATAAAAAACAGCCGTCTTTCAACAAGTTTTTTCTCATATAAAAAGTGAAATATTTTAGTAGAATTCTTTATTGCTTTACTAGTGGATCCGTGCAAAATATTCAATACAGTGGAGTTTTATTTACGAATAAAGGCGAAAACGTGTTTGTCGGTATAAGATTCCAAGAGATTGTACTTGAGATTTAATTTTGAATATATTATTTCAATGGATAAAATAACGAATTTAAGACTACTTTCTCAATGTCTGGTTACCAGCCTTTCTGTCCAGTTAATAGAGTTGCTGGCTTATAGATTGTACTTAATAAACATCAACTAATTGTGAGACCAGGCAATGTTTATGGTTAATGAAGATGTCCGCTTAATAGAGTGCCCATTATTAGCTTTCACTGTATTTTTTATTTAGGAACTTTTATTTCTATCTTATCTTCTAAGTTGGCCCGAACACAGTGTGGTAAATTTTCTTAAAATCGGTTCCGTAGTTTGGTAGTCCATCGCCGATAAACAACGTGACACATAATTTTTATATATTTTTATAAACTCCAAAATTTATACTTTTTTTTTAGAAATTTTTAGAAAAAATAGTTTAAACTCGGCCATGGTGACGCCATTTCCGGTTAACCCTCGAAAAAAAAATGCGTTGGCAGGAAACCCCTTACATCATTATCTGAAGTGAAAAAAGATAGTTATGTGTTTTAGTTAAAACCTTAACTTGGACTTGGAAAGATAAAAAAAAAACTGAAAATTAGATTTTTGGCACTTTTGCAAAAAAAAAAAAAAATTAAAATTCGTCCCAGTCTTTAAGAATTTTAACTCAAATTCCGGTATAAAATTTGATGAAGATAGGTTGCGTAGTTCCTGACAAATCTTGCGAACCAACTTCAAAAGCACAGTTTCTCTGAAACTTTTACTGGGATTAGCTTTATGGCAATATTCTAGAGGTTTTGAATTATTTAATAAGATAATAGAAAATAGACTTTTTGAAGCCCATGTTACCCCTTAAGGAGTCTACATATAGGTATTCATTTGAATAGATGATCATTCATAATGGTTCATTCTTAAAATTGTCATGGTTTTCGCGGCTTTAGAACTCACACACATCTTCTATAGGACCATTTGTTATACCAAAGTGTTCTTATCGATCATTTGAACTGACAGCTATTCCCGAAGAAACAACTATATATTTCATTATATCTAATTTTTGACATGGTCTTAATACAAACCCTGCGTAAGCCTCTCCTTAGATCTGGCTATATACTTTAAAGGGTTTAATCACAAACAACGAAATTACTGTGACTCTGGTGGAAATTTTCAACTTTAAATTAAGAGAGAGAGAGCTAATTACAGTTAGTATATACTATATGTCATCGGTGGGAGAAATTATTTAGTCCTGCCATCAGTTAACTTACAAATTCAGGGTTTAATAAAAAATAAACTATAATAAATTTGTTAATTATAATAATATAATATAATAAGTAATATAATGAAAATTCTATTAAATAATCGCTCTTTTAAGCGAGCATCTCCATTAACCGGACAAAAAGACTGATCTAGCCCAAAAGGCCGCTTTCGCACTGTGTTATATGTATGAGCGATATACAAAGTTTTGATTACCTGTTGGTGTCACACAAGCCCTCAAATAATGACGCAGTGTTTCTATTTTTTTGACGTTGCTGCTCGAACTTAAGTCTTGAGGCTCTCCGAATTTCTGTATCTTATTCTACAGTTCCTTTTTCCCAATCCTGACTTTTAGCTTGTAAAATGAGAAATTTTTTCCAATTTCAGGTAAAGTCAAAATATAAACTTCAGAATTAATGGCTTAAAACTATGATTGCTGCTAAGAACTTTTTGTTTTGYGTGCTCGGAGAGAGATCGGTGACCGCATGCCGTAGCTTCTAGTTGCACTTGTCGAGCCTAACTTGCTTAAATTTGTTTTTAGAATTTGAATAGCTAACCGAAGGTAGGCTTTCATGTGGAGATCATCTCGAATAAGTTTTATCATATATCTTGTCGATGTAACCATTTCTCTTGACATTAGTTTCTGCTTTCCATGGAGATTTCTACGAATGCGAAGCGAAAGATTTGTTCATACATTCTTATGTAGAGCAAATATCGCAATACTCTAGCTTTCTTATTCTTCCTTATTGGAGTAGACACCGCTTACGGGGTTATTGCCAAGTTTGCGCCAGTTGTTCTTCTTTCTGCCTTTTCTGCTTTGCGCTAATCGGAGATTCCAAGTGTAGCCAAGTCCTTTACGCCTGGTCTTTCCAACGGAGTGACGGTCTTCCTGTTCCTCTTTTTCGCCCTGCAGGTACTGCGTGAAATACTCTCAGACATAATCATGCACAAATAAGTTGAGAATGATTGTCTGTTACAAGATTGCTTTCGATATGTAAAACAAGGAGATCTTACCCTAAAAAATAATAAAATCATATTTACCWTATTTGAGACCATGCCGCCAGTACAACTTTTTAATAATACATTACTCAAGTACTCTGAGTAGATTTGCAAAACGCCACTGTTATTACGTCTCAGCTAATAAAGTGGTTTCATTTCAAGGACAGCCACATTACCCAGCAGGTGTGTGACTAGTTTGATTGAAAGTAAGCAAAATTAATATTGATATTCTCCGACCAATCCGTTTGTTGCTCTTTGTTAATGAAATATTTTTCCATCGCAATTATTTGTGAATTTTACTAACTATTAACCATTCTTTTGCAGCTCATATTCAGTTGTCTCATTTTGGGCACACAAATCCAACAATCATACCAACAGCAAGACTACACGACACCAGTGCCGATATTGAAACAGATCGATCGCCACAACGACGATGGTTCATATACATATGGCTACGAAGCAGCGGATAGGAGTTTTAAAATCGAAACGAAGTACCCGAGCGGCGAGGTATTTGGCAAATATGGCTACTTAGATGATCAGGGCAAGTTGCGTGAGATCGAGTATGGCGCTAGTAAGCGTGGTTTCGAACCTGCTGGTGCGTATTCCATTACACTTTATTAAAAAAATAGTCATTTGTTATAACCTCTGCATTTTTAAAAATTATATCAGGCAGCGACATTAATGTGCCACCGCCCACGCTTACCAACAACAATCCCTATCCGTTAGGTCCGAACGAAATCGACGATGGTCAGTACCGTGAAGATCCCGCTGTCTACTATAAGGATCAAAAGTTCAACCGTCCTGCGGTGGCACCAAGCAGATTCAGTTTGGATAATTTGCATCAGCCACAAAGACCGCAGTACAATCCACCTCCACCTCCGCCACAATACTACAATCCGCCACCACCACCGCAGCCACGCTATCAACAATTAGGATTCCAACATCAACCACCGCAATTCCGACAACCACCACCTCCACCACCGCCTCCACAACCACGTTATCAGCCACAATATCAGCCACAGTATCAACAGCGCTCATATCAGCCGCAACCGCAGTCGCAGTACCCATATGGCAGTTTGCCGCAACATCACCATCCGGCGCTAAAGAATCTTGATATCTGGAGCGGTTCATATAGCATTGATTACACGGGYAGACGCAAGTAGAAGGTTGGCATGCGTACTAAAATGTGGGTGGTTTGCCCTTGCCGAAAAGTCATGGTAAAGCTGGTGRTTTTTTTTGTGTATGCCGTGTCGTGTGAAGTGGAACGAGCTGTGGCGTGAGCGTTGAGATCGTCATCATTAAGACTTGTGCTGATTTCGTGGAACAACTCAATCAGTTACTAAGAATTTTTACATGTAAATATTATATGATTGTAGTACTTTAATAACGCCTATTAGTTAGTGAAGGCGAACGAGTCGAAATATACGTATGTATATATATTTATCTATCTTTTTATACTTTATATTATAATAATTGATTTAAGTATAAAACATAACCATAGTGAGGAGCGTTGGAAATTTGAAAATAAATATACAAATTTCCAAATCAATTGTTTTTGTGAATTTCTTCTTTGGAAATGGTTTTCTAATTAAATAAATCCATTGACATGCGTTTTTCAGAACTATTATTATATTTCGATTTTCACCTATCGAAGTTTACGAAATTTAGCAAATATTGTGTTGTGTTTTGGATCACATATCCTCTGTGCCAATTTGGTTTGTAATTTTTTGGTTTACTGATGGTTATATATCGTCACTTGAAATGCAAAATAATGGCACAACATTTTCGGAAATTTACAGTAGCATGAATGAAAGACAAAATAATATCCGGTTGGCAAGAGTTATTCTGCGTTGAGTTTCGAGGCTGACGTTGTTGCTGGTTTCAGGATAGACCAAATTATCTACCACTTCGAGTTATGACTGTCAACAGAGACAAGTCACCCATTTGATTTGCTTCTTTGTCCAGCTTGGAAAAAGCAGAACCAGCGATGCCAATGATATCAATGTCATCGACGAACCTTATAAGTTGTATTTTCTTGTAGAAGATCGTACCTTCTTCTGAAGTCATACCGATAAGCTCCAATCAGTTTGTTGATGGTGAGTTTTAATATTTCACACAATGCGCTCGACAGAATATTATACGCGATGTTGAGGAGGCTTATCCCACGGTAKTTGGCGTAGATTGTGGGGTCTCTCTTTTTGTGGATTGGGCAAAGCACACTTAAATTCCAATCGTCGGGCAAGCGTTCTCCTTATCAGTTGCGGCTACACACCTTTAAAAACAACAGAAGAAGGGAGAAAAAGTTTGTCACAAGCACAAAATGAGATGAGTAAACTGTAAGGTCTGAAATTTTGTGGTAGAATGGTCAGCATTTGCAAGAAGAAGAGTAAATATGACATTCGTGTAAACGGCATACCGTTTTGATTAACTCAAATGCACACTTGAACTTCTTGACGTATCGTCTATGTCAATAGTTCGATTCCAACCAACAAACACATCGAAGTCAATTATTGTCGAAATTTCTATATAACATACTCAGCTCTATATCTACAGTTTTGCAAACTGAAGTAGTGATTGAGCCCATTGTGATTCCAAGCTCTAACCAATTGAGTTCAGCAATAAGGTGGATTTGAAAAGTACCTGATTCTTTTACACCTTGCTCATCAATTCCATGGAAGATATCCCTTCTAAGCCGAATGAAACCTGGCAGACAAAGAGGTAATGCTTATCGGATCGTTATTGTTCGCGTATGTTGCTTCCTGAGGATCCTATTTTACTAAATTTCCGAAGAGTTCCAGAGGTTCCAAAAGATCTTATTCTAGATCTAGATGCCTTATGATGACTCTTGTTTTTTGCTCTGTCTACTAGAATAAAGTACTTTATGGTATGCCTAGTAGTCCATTGCTTCAAGCAATTTTGGAAGAAGCTGAGTGCCTTAGGGTAGCTTAAGGGAACTGAATTCCCATTTACACTCGAGCTAACTATCCCGTTCGTCTTTTTAGATACTCAGAACCCAGATGATATTCATGAAATTTTTCATTGATAGTCAAATTATTGTCGCCATAGTCTTATGTAGTAAGATTTCGTGTTGACTCTGCGGATAGCCGTTAGGTGGACACTACCATACTGAGAACTATAAATATTTACACTAATTCCTCAAAATTGACGAATTGCGGTTGATATTTATAGAAAGAATTGCGTAACCCGTATGCAGAGTTCAAAAATAAATAATTTTATCAAAAACAAAAGCTTAACTTTATATAAAACACCAATCTGCTCTTATGCAACAATCCACTTTCAAAAGTGCAATCCATGATGAATCCAATTCAATGAATAGTGGGTGTGCTGTATAAAAATATGCGAAAAAGGGTTGCACACAAAACACACTGTCGATTTGTGGATTAGATAGTTGAATCAAAAACACACACATGCATATGTACATCTGCAAATCAACACTGTATTGTTAGAGCACATTTGGTGTTTACACGCAATTTGACTTGGGTAATGCTATTTACTAGAAAACTGAGCGATTTTTTTGTGAAAAATTGATCGTAGAGGCACGCAAGAGAGGGGTAAGCATGAGTTAGCCAAATCGATTGACCAAATGAATAAATAAGCAACCAAGCACCAGAGGACCAACAAACAGAGCAACTGAACAACTRCACCACCGACCAGCCAACACCCAAATAAATAAGACCTATGTACATACATATATATGTAGACATGAATGTGCATTCAATATTCTGACTATTTTCTCTGTTGCATTTGCAAGGTATTTGGCGCAGCACGTACGACAAGGTGATTTGCTGATTGTGTTTTGAAAGGTGGTTTTCGCGGCGCACTCCCGCGTTACATAAGTGAGCAATTTGGTCAGAAAAAGAAAGAATTAAACTGCCAACCGGAGCAATATTTGCATTGTCACCTATATAGTATGTATGTACGGACGCCTAGCTGCTGTCCGTAAACCTGCAAGTTYGGCCGTCTGTATGTCAGCCACCGATCCAGTTCAACGGCTTGTTGTTATTTATGGGGCGATTCGAGTGTCTTTTTAATACAATTTGCCATAGTTAACTATAATCGAATTGCATAAAGTATTAAAAAATTAAGAAACTACGTGTGAATGTATGTGCACATATTTGCAATTACCCATTGGTGAATCGAGAAGTTAAGAACTGGTGCAGAATTAGCTCTTTAGGAGTCAGTATTGGTTCCTGATATCAATACCTGTCAGACAGCTACAGATATTTTACTRTACGTGAGTATGACTTAAGGAGTGAATATCTTACGAAGATGCATTATAACACTACCAAGACAAAAATCACCTGGCTCTGAACCACTCATGAAGTTTATCAGTCCAAAATGTTTTAAATAGGCAACCTCTGACAACAACATCTGACGACAAGAAACCCTCGACTAATAGTTAAATTATTATTCTCAGAAAGTTTTTTTTTTTTTGAAAAAATTCCAAATTTCAAATTATTATGTTTAATCRTCTAATTGAGATAATCAAACTTAGTTTTTAAAGTTTCAAAAGTAAACTTTCTGAATATGTGATGGTTATTTTTGAGAAACGAAAATTAATTGATAAAATTTTAGTTTGAATGAAAAAGGAAAAACTCCTAAGTTAATAGGAAACTAAAACAAGAAAAAATCTTAACTTCGGCTGCAACGAAGCTAATGTGGCCTTCACARGTCCATTTATTTTAGTAATTATGCGTTCGGTTTGTATGGAAGCTATATGCTATAGTAATCCGATCTGAAAATTTTTTTCGGATATTACATTGTTGATTTAGAAAATAATCTCTACCAAATTTGGTGAATATATCTTGTCAAATGTGAAAGTTTTCCATACAAGAACTTGACTCCGATCGTTCAGTCTATATGGCAGTTATTTCTTCGAAGATTACATTGTTGTCTTTGCAAAATTTCAAAACGATATCTTAAAAACTGAGGGACTAGTTCGTATATATACAGGCAGACGGACAGACATTTATATATACACTTTATAGAGTATCGGACGCTTCCTYTTGGGTGTAACAAACTTCGTGACAAACTTAATATACCCTGTTCAGGGTGTAAAAAAGTGACCTCTTAAAGTTAAGCTACAGCGAGTGGCTTGAGGGTKGATTTCGTTTTTGTCAATCACTAACGTTTCAGGGGGTATGGGTGGGAAAGAAATTCAAAAATTTTTTTTCGAAGCACCCTAATCAAGCCATGTTTCTTCGACTGTCACTGTTATGGCTATTAGAAACCCGCAATGGGATCACATTAAAACTCGTTAAACGAATTTTTACGGCCGCAATCGAAGAAGCATAATTAAGATATATGTACTTCGCATCAAAAACCTAAACTGAAATATATTCCTTTATTTGTYTTTCTTAAATTTGTGGAAATTCAATTTCACACGCGGGTAAAGTAAAAAATAGTAGGTGGATTCGGCTCAAATTGATAGAACCCGTCTTCAAAGAACTACGTGATAACGAATTTCTGTAGCGATAGTGGCCGATCGGACGTTAAGGCTGAATATTTTATAGACATGCCTACTAGTCTGGAAGTACTCAAAAGGTATGCAATTAGTTTCGATTGAAGAACACTATAATAATAAAGAAAAACTGCGTGCGTTTGACTCAGACAGTCATTACTAGTAATGGACTTTCGTGCACCAGAATCGAAACACTTTTGAGCTAGTGTGTTTTTCTTTGGTGCATACTTCAGCATATCTTTCTTGGGGCAGCAAAGTAACTAAACAACGCAGATACTTGCAAATACATATATGTCCATATGTATGTATGTGCAGCCCCTAGATGTACTGACGTAATTATAATCTATCTAAAACAAAATTGTTTCTAATTTGGTTCACTGARTTTTGGTATTGCAACTTGAAAGCTTCGAGCGGAACGATAGCGTAATGCAATTTTTTCAATAAACCAATTTGATATTTGTGTACTAATACCGTAAAGTACCGCATACTAATGAATTGAAATTATGGTATTTAGTAAGAAATGTGCTTACTTTAGTTAATAATTTATTTTTGTATTATTGGAAGGTCGTTTTTACAGACATCCCGTTGCGGTATGTGAAGGTGGAGCATTCCATTGATTTACCATTTATTATTTTACCAATGCCACAGCATATGTTTTGTTTAAAGCATTTTCTAAATACAATAAGACTTTAATCAATTCYTGACCTGAGACATATATTGTAGTTATGTATGTGTAAAGAAATGTTTGTAATAATTTAAGCTACTTGAAATAGTCGACTGTGCTGAGTCATGCCTTAGTTAATTATTCAGTAGATTCGGCTGCCTTCGATCTCTGCGATCTTCATTGTTTGGCATACTGCCCATGATCTGGTAGTTTGTAAAAATCTGGTACAAGTCCTTTAATATTAAGTTTAATAGCAAATTAATTAATTTTTAATACATATTTCTATATAGTATATATTAAATCGTCGAAAAGTCTTTTCGTATTTTGTGTCATATTAGGTTGTCAAAAATGTCTTGCGGAATTTTCGCTAGTTGGCGCTGCGTAGTTCTAGTTTTATTCGTCGCATCGGGTCATGCTATACCTTTTTGGAAAGCTCATTTCAGGCGTTAACACGTGTACGATAATGGCAAAAATGCATCTCAAGCCGCCAATTTTTCATTTCCACCGCATGACGATCGTTTCAATGTTTTTGTTCTGATGTAGAGGTGGTCGAAAATGCGCCACGCTTCGGAAGGACTGTCGTCGAAAATTGCTATAAAATCGCGTTTGGTCGAAATTTAAAATTGGTCGAAAGAGACCGGCATAGTAGCAGCCGTAGCATCGGTCAAGAGCTGGGCATGCGTCATCAAAAAAATTTTTATGAAAAATTGAAAATTCAATAACAATACCGCAAGAAATACGCGAAGACCTTTTTGACAACCTATTATCACATTGTGTTGGAAAGGTGAGATTTAAGCTTCATTTAACCAAAAAAATGTTGAAATTTTTGTATAAACAAGTAAGGAAGGGCTAAGTTCGGGTGTCACCGAACATTTTACA
>NW_017535975.1:385772-406868 GCF_001853355.1 Bactrocera latifrons | reverse complement strand
AAATGGGTTCTACACTTCGTCCAGTAATGAATGTTGAGATCATATTGCAAAATTTTTATAATGAAGTTTAGTATACTTCTCGACATATTTCCCCATTCTATAATTTTTAATAATGTAAATCATATCATTCATGGCTATTACCAAACTTAGTCTCTCCTTACTTGCTGTCTCTTATACACATCTAGATGTGTATAAGAGACAGGTATAAAAAAGGGAACAATGCCACACTAGCCATTAATGAAATTTCTGAAGTTTATGGAGTCGATGCTCGCTTCCGTTTTGGAAATTTCGAAAWTTCCATTTACACTAATGACCGTTTTACACTGATGGAATAATGTCTCTAGTGGAAAAATGGTAAAAAGTGGTGGACCAAAATGGTACATATTTGTTTATTTATTTATTATTTTTTGTTGTAAACTTCAATATATTTTCAATTTCTTTAATTCTAAAAAGAGTAACTAAATTTCACGAAAACACAATGAGCATTAATTATGGTAGCATGATAATAAAAACAAAACATTCAATTAAATAAAATATTTCTCATTAATTTAATCGGAAGGGGAGATGCGATTCTTTACACAGTTGCATGGCAATCAAATCTGAGGCAGTTAAGCAAATTSAAATTTAAAAGTAATTCAAGGTTTTTAAACTCTCTCTTATCATTTGTAATTCCCAAATATTTTGCGCATGTATTAGTTGGTAACATCTGTCAATATAAAGCGGCTTGAAGGCAATTTTTCTGCTTGATTGTATACTATTTGTTCCATTGGTTCTAGATGTGTATAAGAGACAGCTCTTGGGTGTAACAAACTTCGTGACAAACTTAATATACCCTGTTCAGGGTGTAAAAATTATTGGACCACACTGCTGTCTCTTATACACATCTAGATGTGTATAAGAGACAGTCTTTACTCCGATCAGCCTGAAATTTCGGGAGGTTGCTGCGGAGGTATTGTGGATCTGTCTCTTATACACATCTAGATGTGTATAAGAGACAGTCTTTACTCCGATCAGCCTGAAATTTCGGGAGGTTGCTGCGGAGGTATTGTGGATCTGTCTCTTATACACATCTAGATGTGTATAAGAGACAGGTTGCATGGCAATCAAATCTGAGGCAGTTAAGCAAATTGAAATTTAAAAGTAATTCAAGGTTTTTAAACTCTCTCTTATCATTTGTAATTCCCAAATATTTTGCGCATGTATTAGTTGGTAACATCTGTCAATATAAAGCGTCTTGAAGGCAATTTTTCTGCTTGATTGTATACTATTTGTTCCATTGGTGAGCCACGGTTCTAGAACATTTAATTGCATCTGCCATATAAAGAATATAGAGCACAGAGACGAGTCACTGTCACGTCACCATGAACAGGTCTCAAATCCGGAATCTAACGTAGAGCTCGTCAAGGAGGACTTTAGCATCAAATAATAAATCATTGGTATTCTACCCATGACACTGTTCAATTGTGTCATAAAATTTCCGCGTTATCCGCGTTTAAGAATKAAAATAATYTCAGCATATTTYYGTTGCGATRGGAAATGTCAAAGTTTGAGCATTCCGTTGAAAAACTTGACAATCATGCTGATTACGTTTTCGGGTACCGCTTTGAGGGGTTAAGTGGGTTTGAAAATTTCCAAAAATCAATTTCTTTTGTTTGCTTTATTAAATTCTACAATAACTTTAGAATATAGTCCTAAATTTTAAAGTTGATCTGAGTAATAATTTCGGAGATAGAGCCTTGAGAACTTGTGTACTCAAGGCTAGCTGCGCTAAGTGCCCTGTCTTGGTCGGTGGACACGATTTCTCGAAAAGTTATCGACCGATTTAGTTCGCATTGTGTACACGTTTTTGAAATAATATTATCTAGTTATTGAACGAAGGATTTTTTCTTGTTTCATTAGAACTTATTTTTCTGAAAAAAAAATGCCGAAAATTTTACCAAAAATGAGATTTTTGGTTCAAAGTCCGAGAAAAGAAGGACAATTTTAATATTTTTTTATTTCCTACGTTCAAAAACGAGATATAGATATGTACTAACAGAATAWGTTTAATTTTTTAATTTTATATTATATGCTGTCCACAGCGAGAGCACTTTTTTGATTGACACCCAGCGAAATGCGGTCTCAATGGCGGAATTTTCAACATTTTTATATCAAAATTTCAGGAGATATTGTTCGAATATATACCTTTGATACAATATATTATATTTTTCAAATATAAGAATGGTTGTATTAAAAAAAAAAACAAGTCGTAAAAATACCTTTTTTTTGTACCTCTGAAACCCACCTAACCCATTAATGCCATCTAGTGATTTTTTTTTTGCCAAAGCCTTGATCTACTCTTGCACTTTTCCAGCATATACTTAATTAATGGGAAATTCCAGTTGACAAGCAAAATCCAAAAAAAATCTCTAGATATCGGTTTATTGTTTTGTCCAGTCGCATTGCAAATATTGTTTACTAGATCTCTTGTTTTGACAGCCACCAGAAACGCTTTTAGGGATTTGTTCCGCAATTTCCAGGGAACATGCTTCAGTTTCTTTGTGGCGCTGTGATCAGATTGGAGATCCATTCAGATGGTAGAGCGTCTGCACTTTGGATTAGAAGGACAAGAAGAGGAAAGTATAAGGCAATTATCGTWAAATTTCCAAGAGGTGTGAGCAACATGACCATTGCTACCTGAGCCCAAGGAGGGTTCAAGTTTCGTGAAAGAGAACTAGATTTTATAAGAATTGCAACTCCACCTCTTGCAGTGCCACTAGGGTGATTTGATTTTATAAGATTATACCCTGCATATACATTTTTTTAGTTGTGACTTAAAAAATATTAAAACTTCAACAATATTCTTTACTTTTGACTCAATCCCAATAGGAAGAAACTAATGTGCATGAATGTTTAAGAATAAAAAAACAAGCTTCTCAGCGATTACACTTCTAGACTTAACTCCTTAAGGGGAATAACAACAAATATTGCGAGAGGAAACCAGCGTGGACTTATGTCTGAAACTGATTTAAAATTTTCAGCCTACTATTCCTTGTTCGTGAAGAAACTTTATTCTTTTTCCGGGTAAAAAGAGTTATTTTTTTAACGAAAACGAGCGAARTGGGTTCTACACTTCGTCCAGTAATGAATGTTGAGATCATATTGCAAAATTTTTATAATGAAGTTTAGTATACTTCTCGACATATTTCCCCACTCTATAATTTTTAATAATGTAAATCATATCATTCATGGCTATTACCAAACTTAGYCTCTCCTTACTTGTTTATTTGTTTACTGAACAACATTCATTTACAGAAATCATCAAATCGCTGAATAAAAATGCTGGAAATTGTATATGTTGTTGTTGCGAGCATATTACATTCCAACAAGATGTAATTTTCAGAAGGCAAACTGGCTACATGTGCACTACAATAACAATAGGAACACGCATGCAACAATAAATTGCGTTTGAAAAATTACGGCAATGACCTCGCCCAGATTTTACCGCCCAAGTAGCCAGCTGCGTTGCCCGCCAACACCAAGTGCAAGTTCAGGAAATGTGAAAACGAAACGAGAAATCATGCAACAAATGCTATTCATGCGTCACTGCAACGGCACGCTTACGCACAATACCGGCCGTAGATGCAGCGACTGCACTTACACGAGCTAATGCGCACCTCCACACATGCGCACACATACACGTTGACAAGCAGGTATGAAGTGAACTAATTCACGCCAAGCCAAACAAGCCGCAAACCAACTCGGTCTTGCCAATGCTAAATCAAGTCAAACGAAAAGGCAACAGTGTGCGTTTTATGTGGAGCTACAGATCTGAACTGGCCTAATGAGTGCTTGAATGCGTATATGTATGTATGCATGTCTCTTGGTTTTTATAAATGCATCTACATATGTCTATGGGTGTTCCCCTCCAGCTGTGTGCCTTGAGCTGCAAATCTCCACAGTTGTAATATRCACAAAGATACTTAGAAACATGCACAGATGTAAGTTTTCATGAGCAAGTCTGTGCAAAGCCCGCTTTATGCGTTGGCCCCTCACCCCCTTTGTTGGCTGCAATTAATGTGTTTGCACACCAACATTACCGGTGATTACATTGCTAAGACACGAGGGGTCATTGTGCACACTCAGGGAAATGTTGTGGGTCGACAAAGTTCTCTTGTTTTTTTACTTAGTAGTGCAGTTGGCCTATTAGTGAAATGAATTCAAGGTGACAGAGTGCAATAAAAGCGCAGTGACTGGGCGATGCCGTTTTAAATGCATGCAAGGCCATTTAGCATTGGTAGCCAACAATTCCGCTGCTCCATTCGGAGCAAGAGTTAACTGTAGAAAAAATTTAGTAAAAATTTAAGAACACGAGTTTTTTTTAGTATTATATTTAACTTGTTTGACTTTTAGAAGTAAAAAACATAGAAAACATGACTCATCTTAGAAGACTTAAGATACATATGTATATAAATATGCCTTTCTTTTGGAAGTGATATTGAAGCTTTGCTCAATGTTAACTGAATTAAGACCGGAATCATTTTGTTATTATTAAATTGGGCAGCAATATTTTATATTGAAAAAATCGATGACAGTTGTATATTAGTATTTAGTTATTTATCAGACCGTTCTATACCGACAAATGTATCCTTGTACCCTGCGATCTCATCATACGAGGTAAAATGGCTATTGGTGCAGGAGTGTATAGATCGGCTGAATAGTCTGGCAGAATGCAACCAAGTGCACCTTATTTGGGTGCCGGGCCAMAAAGGCATTGCTGGAAACGAACTGGCCGATRAGCTTGCCCGCACTGCAGCATCCACCAACATGGTAGGGCCAGAACCCTTCATAGCGGTAGGTCCCCACACCATAAAGGAACAGTTCCGCAAGGATGCAGCAGTGGGTAGGGAGATACATTGGCAAAAACTTCCTGGCTTGCGTCACGCAAAGCTGCTAATGAAAGGTTACAACCTCAGGAGGTTTAAACTCATAATCAATCTCCCAAGAGATAAAGTCAGGCTACTGGTCGCCTTTTAAACCGGCCATTGCAAACTCAAAAAGCACTTATTTAACATGGGCCTAGCTTCTTGCGCAAATTGCCGGTTTTGCGACTGGGATTCCGAAACTCCAGAACACCTGCTAATGGATTGCCCAGCAATCTGCAGACGCAGGATTAAGGCCCTTGGATCCATGTTTCTAAATAGGGATCACATCGCCTCATTAGCACCTAGCAGAATATTGGAATTCATCAATMTGCTGGGGCTAAGTGAGACGCTGTGAGTTAGTAGAGGGCACAATAGACCCTAGGTCGCGGTGCAATCCTCATTCTTTATCTTATCTTATCTTATCCTTGTACCCTGAACAGGGCTTATACTCACTCCTTTTACTGCTGCTCATTTGTCGAAACCGCCGATAAAGATAGCATAGAGCTTCCATACAAACTGATCGGTAATTCAAGTCTGTGATGCTATTTTTTGTACTTTGGATGTTAACGTTTTTTCTTGTTTAAGAACAAAATGTACAATAGTACTATTGAAAATATTGCTCATCCTAAKMAWACTATGCCGGCTTGACGGCCAMTAATGAATCAACCTTACTTTTAATGTCCTTTTTTGATGTGAACGTTTTTCTGCATCAACCGGAATAAATAGTAGTTAGAAAGGACATGTTCTGGGTTATAAATCTGGTGAGGCATAAATTCCCAGCCACTGCTTTACAAATAGTTTATAACCAGTAAAATAATTGCTTCGTGTCTGGTGGTAAATTGCGGTTTTTTTCGGCAATCGTACACTTAAATTTAATGAGTTGTTGTAGCGTTTCTTATTAATGGTTTTATTCAGTTTTAGTAGCTCATAATATAGCAGGTTCTTYTAATTCCAGCAGTTTTCGACTTTGTCGTTTCTTTTGGCTGTTTTGCCAGGTTTCATAAATGGTTTTTATACTTTTGCTACAAAGTAAAATAATTTTGTTCACCTAACAGTTGCTTGATCACCTAAAACTAATACATATTTATTAATGATCAGGGTGTCGAGTAACTTGAGTAAAAAATTATGCTATCTTGATGAAACTTCTTACACGATTTCTTTAGCACCATAAAAAGTTCGGTATTGCAGAGCGTTGTSATTAAYTGAAAATWTATAAARTGCCATAAATATGTCAAATTRTGTTAAGCATGGTCTCTTCTGGTTYAAAAATCTTAAAAAAGAGGTCGTTCTCCCGTCCTCTAATAGATTTAATGTATATATTTCCCAAACTACTTAAGCTTTAGGAACCAAATTTGCACAGGRCAAATCTTTTAGACACCTTCTGCGACAATGTGAAAATAGGTGAAAACGGCTGGTACCACACCTAATCTCCAAATAAAGTTTTGCTGGAAACTACTAAAAGTACAATACCTCAGAAACTAAACATGTCGCAGACATAAAATTTTACATCCAAGSCGAAACGAATGAGCTTCATATATTTTATCAAAATCGAATAATGGGCGTGGTACGGACCACTCTTAGTTAAAAATTTAAATATCCGAGACTTGTAGTCCAATTTCCACCAAACTCGGTACATGACATCATTATAATACACCATGAAAAGAGATCGCGCCAACTTTCCTTTTTTCTCCATTCCGATCATTATTGATCATGCATTGTTTGCATGCCAAACTTATAAACTCTTGTCTCAACGGCAGTTTTAATGTTCTCCATGAATGTGGAATGGAATTCGCGCGATCAAGCATTTCCAAAGAAACCTGTTTACGGCACCCTTTTTGAAACAAAATCAGCTTTATCGGGATGTGKCGAGCAAGAACGCTTTTTACCCAAAATATCTTGCAAAATTATAATATTCTAACGGACTCGCGAGAGATGTCGGGCTTTTTTTCCTTCACTCTACCAACTGCCTGAGATTTTTAGGCCCCATATACTTTCTGAGAAAGCCATGTAAAATTTAATTAATACAAGTCTTTTGCCACAATTTTTCCAAATTTTATAAAATCATTCACWTAAAGTCATCAGACGCTGTTCTAGCTGTCAAGCTTCCGCTATATATGAGCGTTTAGTTATACATATTCATAACGTGGCAAAAATGTCTTCAAATCTTGTTCACATACCATATACACACTTACAAATGCASGCTCATTTAGAAATAGAAGCAAATTATTCAGTCAGATTGGAATTTATTAAAAGCAAAAAATATTCTCATTTGCTCCACTTTGAGTGCCACTTACGACAATTTWACTTTCGATTGCAATTGGCCAGAGCAGGAAAAAGAATTATTAATGTGGCTAGTAAGATACATATATGCATGTATGTATGTATGTATATATGAGCACATGCCTAAATGAGTGGACTGGAATATATGGTAGAGCCATGCAGTCCAGTCTCTATATTTATGTACTCAAGTGTAAATYATTCCGATTAAAGTTGCTGGTGCTGTGGGTGCGGTGAGCTGTTGCCATGCGCCTCAGGTTTTTGGACATGYGTATGTAATTGTGAATGACTGCATATATGTACTTGGACATAATATGATTGTTTACATGGACTACTTTTGCAATTTATACAAGTTAGCAGTGCTTAGATCTATTTCTTTAATTACTTACATATTTATATGGTTTGGGTATTAGATGGTTGTACGAGAGTCGATCAATAAGCATCAGTTTAAAAGTTTTGTTAAAAGCTCAATATTTAGCATGGATCTATCCGGGTTATTTTTAGTGACATTTAATGATTCTTTACATAGCCGTATCAGTGTTGCGGTTATACCAAATTAAGACATAGCGACATAGAGGCATCTCCTTTTCGCGCTGTCAAAAGCAGCTTTAAAATCGATGAAGAGGTGATGCGTGTCGATTCTCTTTTCATGGTTCTTATCCAAGATTTGGCGCATGATGAAGATTAGCTCAGTTGTTGATTTTCCATACCTAAAGCCACGCTGATAACATCCAATCAGTTTGTTGACGGTGGGATTTAATCTTTCAAGCTCGACAGAACCTTATGTGCGATGTAGAGGAGACTTTTCCCACGGTAGTTGTCGCAGATGGGGGGTCTCCCTTATGGTGGATTGGGCAAAGTACACTTAAATTCCAATCTTCGGGCATGCTTTCGTCCGACCATATTCTACAGAAGAATCTGATGCATGCTCATTATTACTTTTTGTCTTTTCCGTTCGGCTGTCTGTTATGATTGCAGCTTATCGCCGTCGAACCTTCCTTGTGTTTGTTGATGTGAGTTTTTGCTGCACAGAGGCATGTGCGTATCTTGGCTTCAAGAAGATAGTGTTCCGAGTCAATGTTAAGACCTCGTAGCTTACGCTCGTCTAAAATACTGGAAATGTGTCTCCCGTCTATCACAACATGATCGATCTGGTTGGCGGTTTTTCCGGAGACAGCCAGGTAAGTTGACGAATTTTCTTATTCTGGATCCAGTACTACAGATAACCATATTTCGATCAGCCCCAACCCCTTAAGGGAGGTTTCATCCTAGAGCCTGAATTTTCTGAAAGTTGTGCCAAATATATCTTCTTTGCTCATTATGGCGTTAAAATATATATGGAGGTATTTAGATATGTATATATGGCCGTCGTGTAGAGCTGAGTCGTTTTAGCTCTGTCCAGCCGGTCTGTATATACGAGAACTAGACCATTTGTTTTGCATACGTTCTTTTGGACAATTGTAATATATAACTGTCATACAAACTGATCAATCCCGTTTTTGTATCGGATTTTTTTTTTATTTAATAAAATATCTTCATGAAATTTGGAATGGATTATTTTCGAAGGCAATGCTTGAATACCGAATTGAGCCGAACACAGAAAGGTTTTCAAAAATCAGACAAAAAAGTTTGCTGAATTTGTAGTATACGATTAATTAAATTCGTTTGATTGTGTTATTATTCAATTGTGATTCAAAAAAGGAAAGTGTTTTATAAATATTCTTCAATTTCGTACGAAGTATACYTAAGGGTTGAACGATTCTCCACAATTACTTAACAATTTTTTAATTAACATTCATTATATAAACAATTGTATGAAATATGTTTTGTGTTGGAAGAGTTTGGTAAGCTGTCCAAGTGTACTCCCTATTAAAATGGACCATATACATTTTCATAGGGAGTGCACTTGGACAGCCAGTCCGATGTGGTACCTAGAACTTCTAAAAAATTAATTATAAATACCCTCACAAATCGACACTTTGCCATAAATCAACTCAAAGGAACAACGCCTACTARGTTCTGAGCTAGAATGCAAGATGACAATGCATATCCAACTCGTTCCCACTTTCTTTTGCATTTCGGCTATGACTAGACAAGAGTTTGAAAATGAATTATATTTCTAGTGAGGACAGACACTGCTTGACTAACTTTGAGCGCACAGTTTGAAAAAGCCACCGGAAGTAGCCTCGTTGCCGTAGTTGTTCAATTTTTCAGAGATGCAATTGATTGGGAGTTGGTTTCAGTGTGTCTAGTGTGGCTTTGGAATTTATGCTAAAACTACAGATTTTTCTACCAACTAGTTGATATGTCATATGAAGCTCTTATATAGAGAAATCATACAGGCATTTAATTGCCAAGAGGATCTCGTCATTCACAAATGTATATAAATAAATGTAAATATATTTGCATGTGCATTGTAACTGTCATCCTGCGTGGCGAGTTCAGTACATCATTGGCGCGTGCCAAGGAAAACGAATCTGTAAACATGATATTCATTATATTTATATTCAAATTTATATTTACTATATACACACTATGAGTACCAATACAAACACCCAGTAGTTGAATGGCGCTAATTAAACGATTTATATTTCATTACACTAAATTACGAGTTAACAAAAAATATTGATTTGCTACAGAGTTTTAAGTGCTTAAGTGCCAACACTCCTGGTACTGCATACATATWCRWATGTRTATACACACATACATAYTTACATATATAATAKGCGTAATTCAATAAATATGAAATAGTATTTTCAATAGTCATAAAAAAATAAACAAAATCCACTTATCATATTTCGACTTATGGATCTGTTTGAAAGGCGTTGGTATATTTGATTTCTTCATTGAATAATTTTTCATTATCTTACATTCCATGTTTGTGGTCAAAATAAAATNCTTATGGATCTGTTTGAAAGGCGTTGGTATATTTGATTTCTTCATTGAATAATTTTTCATTATCTTACATTCCATGTTTGTGGTCAAAATAAAATAAGTGCGTCAAGTTTTCAGGGACTTACTYTGCTACCGGAGTGTCTTATTACGCTTATCCGCAATTGACGTAATTTGCCATTTGGCGCAATAGGTTTCTTGCCTTGTGTTGGATCAACAATGCGTTGTGCTGTGCAACACTGTGTGCCTATTCACACACACACATCCACCTAAACTGAACATTGTTTATAAACTGGCGCTTAAGCTTAAAAAATTGTTACAGCCAAAAGTTGACGCTTGATAAACCAGTTTGCAACCGCACGCYGCTCGGCTTATTAGCTGTTTCCATGCGCCAACACCGACCTGCTCGAGCGCCCACCGCTTGCATGTCGCACCGTCTGACTTCTATTCGGCCACTGGGCTTACGTGCGCTTTGAAATTCTCAAGCGGCATAAACAAAGCCTGACTTGCATTTTTTGTGCGGATTTTGCCGTTACATTTCGCCTTTCAATGGCCGTCACCGCTTTTGACCATATTTGATATATGTGCTTCAGCTTCCAAATTTCGTTTTTGTTCGTTGGAAGAGCATGCAGCGAATGCACTTATTTATTTGTTAAGTGCAAATATTCGCTCATCGTTATCGTTAGTTTGTGCGTTTAGTTTTTCTCCCATGCATATTTCATTTGGCGTGTGACAGYTTTGATCGGTTGGCCAAAAGAAGCATAGCCGTGCGAGCGCCCGGATTGTTAGCAACTGTAACGAACATACATATAGCCATATATATATATATATACACATATTTATCGTATGTACATATGCCCAGATGTTTCGTTTTAGCAATTAAATGCACTCATGCCATTAGGCATTTGCTTTTCGTTTATGCTCTTTGTGAGCGTCATCGCTCTTATTTGAAATCTTTTAATTGGCTGTTAATCAATTCAATGGCTTTTACTTCGATTTACCTGTTTGTSTGCAAATCGTTTTTTGCTTAATCGCAAAAGTGCACCTTTCTTTTTAAATTTGATACGCTAAAGCGCTCTTATTTCATTTCAGCCATGACCTAAATAGTTGCTGTAACTGGAAAGCGATGAAAATTAAAGCTCATTTGAAGTATTTAAAATGGTCACAAGAAATTATGTGCAAATCCTAGAGTTTRGTTTTGATTTAAGGAGGTGAAAATGGATTTCAATTTATTAAGATAAGTTTAGTGTTGTAGTAGCTTCAGCTTCTTGGGGTACTTGTGCTAAATTTSAGATCGATATCTTCTAACTGGGGGCTGGTGTGTGCATATATTAGAGGGACATTACTAAATCGAGTCAGCTCGTCATGCTGATCGTTTATAAAGGGTRATCCATTTTAAAGAAAAAACACAGACACTTCAAATTTAATGGGGAATGCCTATTATCATTCGAAAGATTTTGAAGATTATCATTTTCAAAACCTGGCTGCGGTTACGTCTCAGATGGTCCATCCGTTTAGTTCAAATTCCAATGAATCGTTCGAGCAATTCGATTGGTAACTGGCGAACGGTACGTGTGATATTTCCCTCCAAAGCCKTAGTCGAAAAGGGATTGTCTTCGTAAATTTTGTACTTTATACTTATATCCTCACAGGGAAAGGTATATCACACGATTTTGATACTTAATTGACCGACCCAAAACGTGAAATTATCTACTCACCGAAGTGTTCTCTAAATAAATTCATTRWTTCATGTGATGTGGGACAAGTGGCACCGTCTTGTTGMAATCAAATGTCGCCRCGWATACGAACTTCAATTTTAGACATCAAATAGTCCGTTATCATGGCGCAATAACGATTGCCATTTTCACCGACATTATTTTTGAAGAAATATGGACCGATGATTTCACCGGCTCATACCGAACCAATGTTTTTTCCCCTTGAAATGACAGCATTTTAATCTCTTCATTTTTTTATTTTTTTTTCGTTACAAATACGAAAATTATCTCGTTTAAATACCAATTGAGCCGGAAGTGGTTCTCATCGCTGAACAAAAGTTGGCTCGAAAACATCAAATCTTTTTGGAACTTTTSAAATGCCCATAGAGCAAAGGTTTAGCTCCTTCAGTTTTTGAACAAGTTGTATTTTGCATGTTTATAAATTAAGATCTCATCGTAAAATGTGCCAAGTTGTTCCGATTTGTAAACGTTGTTTAGGCGTAAGTCTTTCCATGATGAAACGCCAAGTGATGCTGCACAAAAACTAGATGACAGCTTGACACGACTCAATCGTGATCTGTCAAAAAAAAAAAAAACCTAATGAAAAAGGAACATCTACTTGCATCACCTGAAGACCTATCTGGGTAAGAAAACCTCCTGTTCAGGGTATAGTCAATGTGATGGTGAAGAGCGGTCATCAATGTGAAGTGTTTCAGATGAAACACTATGCTATCTCTAATAGCATTGATTCCGAATGTTGATTAAAGATCTTATTTTTTCATACATACCCGTAAAATTAGGTGAACGTTTTATCAGCAAAATAATTCGCCTTAGAGAGGAACAAGTAAGAAACAATTGATGCCAGGTCCAYATTTTAATATGTATGAAAAAAATAACATAATCAAGATCTCTGAGCATCGAGCGATTCACTGTCGAAGTGTGAGCCCTGTTGTTGTTATGATAGGAAACAATTCTGCCCCTATTGGCTAAAGCTGGTTTCTGGACAATTGCATACATCAGGCGGTCCAAGTGTTGACAATACAAATTCGAAATAGGAATTTGGCTGTAGAGGAGAAGCACATTGTGTATGATTTTCTACTGGTCTCATGAAATACTTCACAAAAKAATCGATTTTGTTGCGATCTAACAGCGAATCCAGACATTGTGTTAACTCATGTGACATCCATACATCGATATATAATACTTTTTGCATTCCGCCTTATTTAAAAGATACCAACAGTTGTGCCTAAACAATAATAAAGTCTATAAAATTTTTGGTTTCCAGAATTTGCATTCATAATCATTTGTGAAAGTAAAGATCTCATTCAACTGTTGTTACTAATGGATTGAAATGATTTGTTAGATAATACAAACGTTTAAATTAAAACACTAAAAACCCAAATAGTAGATTACAAGTACTATCACSGGCAAATAAGTTAGTTAAATAACATTGCTGCAGCAACTTCACCTAATATTGCAATGTAATAGTCTTCAATTAAAATAAATTTTGTTATTGTTATCTAAGCGACTAAAGAAAAGTGCGATTATTATTTTACTCGAAAWGGTGGAACTTTCAACTGAACGCATTTCTTAAAACCACATAATTCGGTGAGTCAAATGGTTAAATGCAGAGTTAACGAAAAGGTAAATACCATAAATATCTCATTCACATGSTCCAATTAATTACGAAATTTATATACATAATTGATCGTTGAGTTGCAAACAGATCAGTGAGGTTATATATGAAGTGCCTACAACAAACGGTATTTGTGTAAAAGCTCGCCAACATGCAGAGCACATTATAAGTAAAACTGACTATCTCAAAATATGGCTGCTTAGATTCACTAAATGATATTTGCATAATTGTGCCCTGAACGGGGCATGTTGAGTTTTTCACGAGCTTGTAGCAACCAATAAAGTATATAGGTACATAAATGATCGCGTTATAAACGGATTCTCTCTGTTTGCCCGTTTGTTCGAAAATATTGCGGAAGTGTTATGGGGAGTCCGCTTAATCGCGAACACGAGCAGGGTTTGAGTGACTCTGCCGGTATGGGAAAGACTATATCATATAGTTGCCATACAARTTGACCAATAAAATTATAGTTCTTGTATGGAAACCTGTTTTATTTGAGAAGCTAGCTTTAAAAAAATTGGCTTGATTGTTAACCAAAGTATCGGTATAATTTGCGAAAAAAATGTTCATATCAGACCACTATAGCATATAGCTGCCGTACAAACCAACCGATCAAAATCAAGATATTTATTTTCTTGTAGTTTAAACATGAACCTGTGATGGGTGTTATATCATGTAATGGGTATTATAGTGCAGCCAAGGCTAACGCTTTGTCTTGAAATATTTTTTCAAGGCTTGTCAGAAACGAGGACGTTTTCCTGTAGGATCTAGACATTCAATCATAATTTGATTTCAAGGTAAACGTTTTGCAGCCATGGAATTACATAGACTATTACTAATACTAAGTAGAGTTTCTAAATCCAGTTATTTATGCAAACATAATAAAGTTCTATTAACGATTTAACGCCTTTTGGCTGCAAGCATGCGTTTTGAGCAAGCTTACTCACATAGAAAACAATTTTTTCACTTTAAATCTAAACCGTTGCGCCTGAATCCGTGTTATATAGAKATTGCAGTTCTTTCGCACTTTGGAGTGGAGAAAAAGCATGCACTCACTACTGGCACTTATTCACCATAGCTGTCAGGCAGACACTTCTTGAAGTAAGCTCAGCGTTGGGCGTTCAAAAGAGTCTTTAAGTTGCTGAGTGATCATACAATTGCAAGTTTTTGCAAAACTTTAAAGTTATTAGTAAATGAAAACCAGCTTTACAACTGCGGCTAGTTGGTAGTTGGCTCTCTCGCTTTGGAGCTGAAGTTTTTTGCKTTCGCGCATGCGTACAATTTACACTCGCGCTCTCGCAATTTCCATTGTTGTGGCGCCGCTGCTCGCATCACAATGGACATGCCACACAACAACCTCTTGTAAGCTTTCAATTAACGAGCTGTTCAACTTGTTTACTCTGCATGGATTTGCCCGATCCCCCAACACCACCGCTGCGCTTTTGAAGCTTACGTCTGTCCGCGCGCATGCTTCTTTCGCCGTTTGTGGTCTTTGGGGTTGGTGGTTGGTATAAAAAGGCCCAAACCACTTTGTAGCGGTTCAGTTGAAAGACGCGCTTAATACWAATAAAGGCATTGACCAAACGGGGCATGGTCAATATCGTTCGTAGTGTGGACCACCTTAGTTACAGTTTTAAGTTATTTTTTGTTGTACGATAAAATTAAAGTGTGCGCTCTGAAAGCGGTGTGGCTGCAAATAACAGTTATAAAGGCAATTAAGAACAWTAGGAATAAAGTTAAAATTGTAAGGAAGCTGACATCAACGAACGAAGTTCACAATAAATATTGGTTTGACCCGATCGAGAAGAGAATTTACCCAGTGCAACGATGAATGTGGTAGGTAACAACAAAAACAGTWATCGTTGTTGTAAGAACACACATAATAGAAAAATTATAAAACTACAACAACAAAAGTGCATATAAAGTTGGTTAAACAAAAAAGAAAAAAAAAAAAACATGAAAGACACAAAATATATAGACAGATATATATGTAGAAAAATGAGAATAAAACGGAATCTTGTCGTTGCTGTTTTAGCTTGACTATGCTTAGCCTAACGTTTAACTGGCTACTGAGCTACCTATATTCCATCAAGCGATAATCGTGGCATTATATTGTTATGAGTGTGAAAAGGTTAAAGTTCCAGTCAGCGTTAGTTTCCTAAAAYTTTTTTAACAATTTTGATTTCTTAAGGCCTGTTTGTGACTTCACTAATGAATAAAATAGTAATTCTGATAATTCTGCTGCTGAGTAGTTATATACGAATTATATGACTTATAAATTAGCTYTAAAAACTTCCAACTATAAGATATAACTCTTTTTCGCCCCCTTTTTCTAGTTAGTAAAGCAGGAATAGCCGCATCGAGTTATATCTTGTGAGCTYGCTGAATAAAGAGAACCAATGCAAACGATTTGTCTGTAAAATATGTAGTGGTCTAAGCATTCAACAGCACCAGATCTAACTTACAAGAGAGTAGTACACATTTTAGATTACTCTATTGTTGAATATTAACTTCACTTGAACTAAGGAAGCCTAAAAAGGGAGTGTGCCTATCTAGGTATAGAATAGAGTAGGGATTGATGTGGAGTCTTTCAATGACATTTAGTTCCATATATTAGGGATCTCATCGCTTTTCTAGCATACAGCAGTATATTGGACTCATCAATATTCTGGATTCTGCAACTAGATGAGCCTTTGTGATTTAAGAGAGGGGACAATAGTCTATCTATCTAATCTATGGAGTYGTATGTCATTACTGTTCTTTGAATTGGGAGTTCTGCTTTAACGATCTCTTTTAAGATAACCTCAGAGATCACGAACACATTTGTGGACAATTGTGGTGTTTATTGATAAAGGATACCTTGATTGGGTTCAAGCTGCTACAGTTGTTCAAGTTATTCAGTAATAATATTATACTCGTATATTTAGAGAGCAGTCTACCTCAGTATTACTTTACTTCTACATAATACCTACGTAAGGTAGAGATTRTTATATGACAAAATTTTATTGGTAAATTCACTGTCAGCTAATGCCTAGTTAGGTTTCTTTGTGAAATGCGTTCTGTCCATAGCAGTCGACATATGACAATCTTGTAAAATGTTCTAGATTACTTTTGTTCCGCATTTCCTTAGCCATCTACCATGGACATAATAATTTTTTAATGATATACTGTCAATGTGGAATGACGTTACACCTAGTAAACCACATGTTAGAGTATGCTTCAAACTCTTAAATGCTCACAACTTTATTTTGTTATTCCTATCGTTAGGGAGAGAGAGAGAGAGTCAGTGGACTGGTTGATATGAATTCGAAGCTCAAAATATATTTTTTGATTCGACGTATATGGGAATAAGGAAGGGAAGGACCAATATCTTATAGAATATCTTATAGTCAGGTACCACATGTATCGCCACATAAACTGCAAAAGAACGTATTATCAAACAAATCGAAACTGAGTTTTTCATAGCTTACGATTTACTACATCATCCTATAATTATGTAATAAAAAATTTTCAGCTTCCGCTGTCAGATATAACCAATATATAATTATTTTATAACCATTTTATAACCAAAATATTTCCATTATACCGTGTTTCCTTTTACATTTTTAGTGACGATATGTACATATGTTAGATTAAAAGCTTTGACCGATTTGGTTATACACGTTCGATAAGCACTTCCTCAATCATGCTAATAGGGACTCATAGTTAATTTTGCTGAAGTTTGATCTTGACACTTTTTTGCAACTTAAAAAAAAAATATTATTTTAACCTTATTCGATAGTTGTAATTTTGTTTTTATCACAACTCGTGAACAACAACAGTTGTCATAACTTTTAAATGAAAAAATTATTGGATTCTCATCAATAATTTATAATTAGCCATAAAATAATGTTATAAAATATAAAAATAATTACAATTTCTGAGCTGAGCTGTTAATATACRTATKTACAYACATACAAGTAYATACAAATGTATATACACATGTGAATATTATTGATTTACGTCTGTAAGTGTCAGTACTAACTTGAATTACAACACAGCTCGAATGAATTTTTATGCTGCGCGAACAATGTCGTTGCAATTTTATTTCCCAGCAACACTAAACTCAAGCAAGCTATAATTTTCTATGCAAATTTACACAAATACCCAAGCGTCTGWATAGCGTGGCCGTGTCGACTAAACGTAGTTATGCGCGACATTTGAGCCGTGAATGGCGAGTTCGTTTCATGAAATTTGAAAATTATTACACAGTTATTCTAACTGGCTTCGAACAAACTAATGTGTAGCATAACTGTAGTGAAGTCCCTTCAAGCTGCTCAATGAAATCATTTTCCTGGGGGGAACCAAATCGAAAGTTAATTTCYTTCGCCAAATAGAAATGCAAACCGAAAGTTTGGACTCTTAAGTCACTTAATACTATGAATTTGCATGCCTCCCTAGTGTTATCTGTTATGTAGTAGTTATATGCGGTAACCCATTAGGTTATTTATATTTATTGCATGCAGCGCCGCATTCGTTACATTGCGGTTGGGACCACTGTCTGTCCGTCGATCGTTACAGTTTTTCACCTAATTTGCAAAACCGGAATGCTTTGCATCTACTATGCCCTCACACATATACACATTTATACAGCCACTTACAAATACGAAAATTCGAAAACTAGATAAGAAGTGCATTATATTCTCTTGACTCCATAATGCATAGTCTAACTGTGCTTTCAATTGCCACTAACGGTTCATTGGCTCTTCGATGTGGGCAAAAGCTGCTGAGCTGGCGCTAGTTTGCAGGTGATTTGTTTGAATGAGAAAGCCATAAGTGTTTGCATGGATTTATTATGTATAATTGAGTTATGTAAAGTGTCGACTTTAATTACATAACTGCATAAATTGAAAATKTTCATATTTTCTTTTATAGGTATCTTGSCATAAATTCTGTTAYAAATTAAGSGCGTTATAAAATAAAGTTAATTTTATATAATAACACATAGATTAAATGAGCAATATTCAAATTTTTATTTGAAACGGTCACCCTTAATTTCACTCAAACCTACAAATGATTCGGCCATTGATCAATAGTAGCACGCACAGTTTCTATAGGTATCGATAACGCTGCTTCGACAAAAAAAAAAAAAAAATTATGACTCTCCAAATTTGTGTTGGGTACTCGACATAAAAAGATCTGAGCACAAACTTTAGCTAATAGAATCTGAACCCCTGACTGTCAATTATTCGGAGCTATRAGACCAGGCCACTGGCTGTCTGGCTGGCTGGTTTTTGCTTCTTGCTGGATGATGCAAAGCCATCGAAGAGGGTTTTCTAAGTTAATTTGTTCGCTAACAATTTTATGATTCAATTAATCGAACGACGTGRGGACTATYACTTCTCTTTCTGSCATCAGTTCTTTGTATGATAATTTRTAGTTAAGCTTACCTAGCAATTAGGCTCAGTTTGTGGTCTATATACATACATAGTAATGAAAGTTGTGGCATTACTAAAAGAACCTTAATTGTAACACTATGCTTTGGTGAAATAAAAGTACATATCAGCATCGAGAATGACTGATAAATTCAATGGACTRAGAGATAACCCCCAAACGTAGTTGATCGAGCTATGCGATACGATCTACACAATTTGTTTGCATAATCGCTTCCTTCAAAARTTATTAATTTMAAAATTTATGAATTTATATTTCTTCTGAGTTTACAACAGCCCGCCGTTCTATCTTTTCACTGTTTGGTTTCTAACTAAATTTAGGTATAAATCTTCCGCAGAACCTTTCTCTCCARAATCAATMTAGAATCTAGTCATCRTCCATGCCTCTGAAYCATATAGCAGGAYGGGAATAATGAGYGACTTAAMGAATTTGGTCTTTGTTCGTCGAGAGAGTTSTTTAGTTCTCAATTGYCTACTCAGTCTGAAGTAGCACCTGTAGGCAAGAGTTATTCTGCGTTGGATTTCGAGGTTGATGTTGTTGTTCCTGTTAATACTATGGTATTGGTTTCAAGATACGACAAAATATCTACAGTTTCGAAGTTATGACTTTTAACAGTGACGTGGGAGCTAAGTTGCCAAAGCGAAGCCTGTTTTTTTTTTAATCCAGAATATATTTCGTCTTGTCTTCGTTCATTACAAGACCCATTTTCTTGGCTTCTTTGTCCAACCTAGAGAAAGCAGAACCACCGGCGTGGTTGTTATGCCATCGGCGTCGCCGAACTTCTGTGTTCAGTTTTGCGGCTCGAACTATTTTCAGCAGCAATATATTGAAGAAGACGTCCCATAGGAAAGCACTTTATCTGAAACCTCGTCTAGTGTCGAATGGCTGGGAGAGCTCCTTTCCGATTTTGATGGAGCTTTTGGTATTGTTCGTCCACGGTTGGGGAATCGAGTTTACCATCTCCTGGTGCTATGCTTTCACTGCCATTCAGGAGGCTGGGAAAGTGTTCCCTCCATAATTTTWTTATGCTCTGGTCATAAGTCACTAGAACCTCAGGGGGTTCTTCCAGAGTATGCACCGGTCTCGAAACTTTCTGTTAGTCGCCGCATCTTTTCGTAGAATTTTCGAGCATTACCCCTGTCGGCTAACTATACTACATATTATAGACAAGTATATATTTTATAGGCTTTCCGACGTTTSTAAGTGTCAGTGTGACATATATGTATGGATGTATGTACATAAATACAGTACACAGTATAGTATATCGAATGTGTGATTCATTTTACTCATTCACTTGAATTGGAATGCACTTAGTCGTAAGTGTTGTTCAGAGCGTGTGCCTTAGTATTTACCTATGCTGACGTGCATGACTTGGTAACTGGCTAATTGTAAGCATTTGGTCAGTAAATGGTCGTAGTTTTATGTTTGTTKTTTATGAGCCAAGGCCTTTAATGCATCACAATTGATTGTTACCTACTGACTAAGACAAGAAAGAGCGCCACTGCAGTTATTGGATAAGTGAAAGGTATTGTCCAGCCATACATATCTACCATAAATACATTGAAGTGGCGTATATATGTATCTGCAACTTTAATGAAAATATCGTACTGCAGCACAAGAAATGTGAACAAAAGAAATATTAAATAATCTCCATACAGTTGTTCAACCACATCTATATGTGTACATGTATGACCATTAGGGAGTTTTATTTATTTATTTTTTTATTATTTTTTGAACTATTAATTTTTTTCAATCCCGTCAGCAATTTCCTTGGAAGTACTCTAAACCAATCTCCCTGAAAGTTTTAGCTCTTAATMTTAACATTAACAACTGGACGACTGTAAAAATTTTCCATTGAAAATACACTACAATCGTAAATTTTTATCTTTAAATTTCTACAGCCTACCTATGGCATCGCTTTGACTTTAGACGCACATTCCTCAGAATCGTTCACTCCGGCGAGGTAGTAGGGGGCTCTAAGCCTGATTTTTCTACGAATTTCGCATATATCTCGTAAATGACAAGAGCTATAGAAAACATGTTCATGAAAAATCTGTATGAAATTTTATTTGCTATAAAAAAGGTTCGAGGTAAAAACCGCTATCATTAATACTTCTCGAGATATTCGGCTTTTTATGTAAGGTTGTATGCAATTTTCATAGATTTTTTATTACATACCATCCACGAAAATTCTATAAAACCTTACTTAAAAACCCGCCTCAACCGATTGAAGGCTGAA
>NW_017535975.1:380412-385137 GCF_001853355.1 Bactrocera latifrons | reverse complement strand
TATTTTATGTCGTAGTCAAATTTACCTTAAGTGCAGTATTCACTGACAACGGCTCAATGCCCGCGATGGTTATAATACGTGGCACCTGTGATTCCATAAGCATTAAGCTTACTGTTTTCTGATCGCTAACATCCAGATCATACCAGTTGATATTGTAGATTCCATCGCAAAATTGATCATTCTGTGAAAACACAACTGAAAGTATTTGTTTTATATTCGCGTTGTAGTATATATATTTACACAAATTTCCACACGCGTGCCCAAGATACTGTACATATATAACCAAACAAAACAGACGAATATGTAGGGGTAAGCGCCMGGCCAGTATTTCAGCATAATTATAAGCAATGTGGTCAAGATGCCCARTATGGTGCATAATATGTGTGAGGTAATGGTCCAGAAGAAAATCTGATTGCATTTATCGTTGAAGCTAAACACCAAATAAATATTTATACTTTTTTTTGTACACAAATTGTTTAAGTTTKCAGGAAATACTCACTACAAGTAGTACTGATGCCAACAAGCAATATCATTGACCATTGCCTTTATACGTGTATCCTGCTTATTCTCGCGCAATACTTCATGTAGATCTTCGACTTTAAGTGCAAAAATATCGTAGAAGAATATCGAGTGTGTTAGAAATAGAAAGACGTATAAGTCGGCACCGTACAAACCGAATGCCGCTACGAAAACACACAGTATATTATAACCAATCGTAATGAAATAGCCATGATCTGTGTCCAAATCGACATACGGCATCTGACACATAATTATCAGATGCCTTTCACCCTTGAATATGTATAGAAAAAGGGGCGTGACCAGCGCCAGTACAGCAGACACGAAATATATTAAGCCACCAATGATGAGAATATTCTTCATACTATGGTTCCATTCAAACAATTTCGCCTCATACTTTGTTCCCAAGGCTTGGTATTTCTTGTAAATCTCTACAAGGTCCATTGCCAGTTTACGATATAATTTTGGATACATGAGTAATGAGATTATTTTCACAACGCCTTGAGTGGCGCAACTGATCGGGGAAAATACATCCAACAGCACAGTCCAATCGGTTTTGACATCTTTCCAAATCGTATATGTTGAGATTGTAAAATTCCAAGCGATCGCCGCCAAAACAAAAGCGACAACATAATTAAATTTAAAATTCTCATCGATAACGTCTATGCCGACCAARCTGGAGCTTAGCCGAATTATTTTGAGCAATTTACAAAAGTTGTCTGAAGGCTGCGTTTTAGCTTRCATATTGCAATAAATTTTCGAAAGTGCAATATATGCAACGTCCAATATTCTTGAAAATACAGTGTTTACTAAATAATATGCTTACATCAAAACTAGCACGACTAGCACGACATTRGTCACATTCCCACGCCTGTCTTTCAGCATTTTTCGACGTGCTAATAGAGTCATTAACACTTCATAGTTGCAAATTAATTGCAAAGAAATTTTATTAATTGCGTTTTTAAAAGAAAATTGCAAAGAAAAGTATTATTTATAAATGTGTGTATACAAAGCAAGCTGTGTAACGAGTTATAAGTCAAGAAACCATTTGTATAAAAATTACTCTGCTACTACTACTTTAGTATCCACAGCTCATACTTGAACGAAATCGATTGATCTGTACTGTGGTAGAGGAGCACTCTGTTAAAATTCAGTTCGCACCTCTCATTTACCTAGCAACTGAATTCCGTCTGGTATTGCAAAGGATATCTATGCTTGGTTTCTTGCCTACCAGTTTAASCTAACCTAACCTAGCTCATAATATCAGCTCAAGCACTTTTGCTTTATAAGTTCTCTGTTTGTTTTCGGGCCTCGGAGAAGGTTGCACTTGCGATTGAACTTGAGTCTTTTTATGCCGAAAGTTGCCTAACCTTACACAAGATTTCAATGGCAGGGATTTACTTCTTCATAAGACTATTAAAGGTGTCAGGCTGTAGCAGAATCATAGCTGAAGATTTGGAGAGTACGGAAACCTGCTCCACACTATCAGCATAATCTTCATTGGTGCTAATACTGAATATCTGGGTTTAATAAAAGTCTGGCGGGCACCAAGCAACTGTTTGTTCTGAAAAGTTTGTTTCGAAGTAAATTGTAATATTATTTTTTCTTTGTTGCCCTTGAACTTGAAATTAATCTTATCGTTCAAATGTTTTGCAGACATTGTAACCACTAATAAATCCAATGTCCATACACTTTTCTTCCTGTTCTACAAATCCCCACCCAGCGTCTAAAGCCACACTGATAAGCCAATCAGTTTTTTGACTGTGGGCTTTAGTCTTTCACACACTACGTTCGATAAGATCTTATATGCSATATTAAGCAGGCTTATCCCTCGGTAATTGGCGCAGATTGTGGGGTCCTCCTTTATGTGGATTGAACAGGGTACATTTAGGTTCCAATATTCGGGCATACTCTCAACCGACTATATCTTGCAAAGAAGCTGATATATTGTCCGTGGGGTTAATTGGAATCCGAGCCTCACTGTCGTCGGACGATAGAACATCTATTTCATCGTCATYAATTTGGGAATCGGGTTTGCTATCTCCAGATGTTACACTTTCACTGCCGTTCAGCAGGAGAAGTGTTACTTCAAAGAGTCCAGTATGCTCAGAACAGCAGCATTAGTAAGCCACCGCATCTTTTCCTAGAATTTTCCAGTATAACCTCAGTCGGCCATCAATCGTTTCATACTCCCGCATTTTCGCTTTGCTCTTCCACACTTGGTATCTATTCCAACCCCCTCGTGTTATGGTCGCAACATTGTGAGGTAGGCTGTCCACTTTCTCTCCACTTACCAGCAGTTCTTTCCACCATTACGAAAACCATTATTTTTAGTTTTARATCTACGTAAGGAGTTCTACAGGTCCTTTATATTGAGTTAATGATGAGTCCTCTCAGAGAGCAGGAGTGTAACGAGTAGAAAACCRTTTTGTGTTATCGGTTGTGATAGTAGCTTTTCAACGACGTACCTTTCCTGTGTTTGTTGAYGGTCGTGCTTTACTGTACAGRGGCGGTTGCGTATCTCCGCAAGAGAGTGGTCCGCAAGTCAAGTACACTASAGGGGTGTCGTCGATCTATCACAATCTGATCGATCTGGAGTGAATGCCAGGATTCGACGACTAAGTCTTTCTCCCACCATGAATGCCACAGCGAATTTGCGCTCTTTTATATGATCGCTGTAATAATTGTGGCCTCGTCTGCGTTACTGTCCCATCTATCGCATTTCTTGGAAAACGATGATGTCAGTCTTTATTTTTACGAGGACTTCAACCTGCTTGACATCAGAKCCCTGGTCGTAATGAAAAGTTGARGTCTTTCATCCGATGCTGTTGTTTCTTTTTCATTGGGGGTGGTTTCTAAGTGGCGGGTTCCAAGCTCAGAACAACTTGCTCGGTGGAGTAGGCTTCAGCGTACCCTTAAACCGAATACGTTGGAGTGGCTCCGCTGAAGCTTCCTTTCTTTTAGCCGTGCTGCCGGCTCAACACGGATTGGTTACCGCATCTTACGCAATGGTTGCTCACGTTTACAGGGTGCGGAGCAGGAATTGGGTATAAACGTATATCTACGACTGTAACTACTTACCCAGTATGAATACACACCACTACACTTTCTATCAGTAAAATCTCATGCGTTCTAGAACTGACTATCTGGGTGTGAAGAGAGTCCAACGAATACCAAGCAACTGTTGGCTCTGGAAAGTTCCTTCCWAAGTAGATCGCTGGAGGTGTTGTGACCGGTGTCGGTGTTCAATGTTATTTGATATAATGAGAGATGGAAACATGCATATGCTATTTTGAAGATTAGCTAAGAAATCTATCTTTAACTGAACTATTGCACAAACATGAATAACGCCTTGACTCGACATCCGTAGAAGAAGGTAAGCACTTTTTGCCGAAGCTAAACATTTTATTTGTCTAATATTATCTCGTGCGACGTTCATTAGGTATCAAAGGTTCACCTAATGATACCACTTTGTGTTGATGCGCGATAGACCAAATGTTTCCCACAGATCTCATAKATCCATGAACTACTTCTTATTCACTATTTTGCCTAAAAAAATAATAATAATTCACTTGAAGGGAAGTTTTTGTCAACTGTTGTTATAGCAAAGTAATTCGAAGAACTTTACACTGCACCAAATTAATTATGACTATTTATTTATGTTTTCTTTGTTGACCTTGAACTTGAAATTAATCTAATCAATGAAATATTCTGCTAGACATATGTATGATATGATATGTTAATCTATTTAAGCACTAATAAATCCAATATTCATACACCTTTTTCCCGTTCAACAAATATGTTCAATAAAATCTTTATTTATTTTGGAAACGTAGCACCATCATGACCAAACTGTAAATTGTCTTTGTTATCTGTGAGAAAATGAAAATTTCATACAAAATATAATCCACTATAAATATTTCCTTCAGACTCACCTTGAGTGCTGTGCTAACCGATAACGGTTCAACACCCGCGATGGTTATATTTCGTGGKGCCTGCGACTGCATTAACATCAAGCGAATCGTATTTTGATTACGCACATCTAAGGCATACCAGTTKATATCGTAGACTCCAGTACAAAATTGATCGTTCTAATGGCAAATAGTAGAAACATATTAGTATTTAATACACTGTGAATAATTGATGTGTCATTATGAAAAACATATTTACGCATATTTCAACACGTGTGCCAAGTATGCAGTACATATA
>NW_017535975.1:375929-377212 GCF_001853355.1 Bactrocera latifrons | reverse complement strand
TGGCGGGGGCAGTTGTCATTTTGCTCAGATGCGGATTGTGGCTATACTCTCTTCTCAAATTGTGCTCTTTTATATGCCGTTGTAATAAAGTCCTCGTCTCCGTCATTGTCACGTCCATCGCGTTTCTTGGACGGCGGTATTGTCAGTCTTTATTTTTACGAGAACAACAACACGGTAGGTACCGGCAATTTTCCAAATAAGGGACCGGACATTACAGGTGAATGCCGTCGTCATGAAAAGTGGGGTCTTTCATCCAAGGCTGCTGTTTCTTTTTCATTGGGGGTGGTTTCTAAGTGGCGGGTTCCAAACACAACACATACCCTTGCAACGCAGTAGTGTAAAGTTTTATACACCTTTGTTGAACAGAAGCTGCAGTTAGAATTCATCGAACCCTTAAACCGAATATGTCGGAGTGGCGTCGCTAAAGCTACCTCTCTTTTAGCCATGACCTCAGGCTCCCCACAGGCTAGCAACCGCATCTTACAAAAGGGCTGTTCACGTTTACAGGGTGCGCGGCGAGGATGCAATACGACTGTAACTGCTTACCCAGAAGCATGACTCTACTCCATTAGGTTCACCGAGTATCAATAAAATCTTCGTGCGTTCTAGTACTGAAAATCTGGGTATGACGACAGCCAGACGAGCACCAAGCAACTGTTGGCTCTGGCAAGTTCCTTCCAAAGTAGTTCCTTCCAAAGTCGCAAGGGGTATTGTGAGCTCTTTCAGCATTACCTTGTCAGTGTTCAATGCTATTTGATAGAATGAGAAATGGAAACATCTCAACACTGCCTTCCTGGTATGTATGAATAAAAATAAAACGGCTAGTCTAGACTTTGATACGCATTTGTTGTCTTGAGGATTAACTGGGAAGCCTACCCTTATCCGAACTATTGTACATAGTACATATTGTATAATGCCTTAACTCGACAGCTGTAGAAGAAGGTAAGCACCTTTTATGGATGCTAAAGATTTTATTTGTCTAATATTGTGTAGTGCGACGTTCATTAAGTGAACCTTAACCACCACTTTGTGTCGATTCGCGATAGACCCAAAGATCTCATAGATGTAGGGAATTTTTTTCCTTTATTAAGTTTAATTTCGTCTGTATTCTCTGAGTTAAATATGACCTGTATGAAAAGAATGGTAGCAATCGGATCTCATGTGTACACATTCACATTCGCTGTATATTTTCATAGGGTTCAGCTTAGATATTTCCAAAATTTTCTATCTGAAACATCAAAAGATAGCAACTAGACTATTTTGCTTACAAAATAATAATAATT
>NW_017535975.1:372602-375434 GCF_001853355.1 Bactrocera latifrons | reverse complement strand
TTCTAATGGCAAATAGTAGAAACATATTAGTATTTAATACACTGTGAATAATTGATGTGTCATTATGAAAAACATATTTACGCATATTTCAACACGTGTGCCAAGTATGCAGTACATATATAGCCAGAGAAAGCACACGAAAAGGTAGGTATAAGCACCAGGCCAATCCTTCAGCATGATGATGAGCAGTGTGCTCAAGATACCYAACGTGGTGCATATAATGTGAGCGGAGATGGTCCAAAAGAAGAGCAAATTGCACGTATCATTRAACCTATGGTGGACACAAATGACATATGCTTAGACCTGGCACCCTTTACCCTTTACGTAGCACTTTATGAATACTCGTACTCACCCCAAATAGAACTGGTGCCACTCTACAATATCTTTAACGATTTTAGTTTGACGGTCATCCTTGTCTTCATCTTCTAGCAATTTATGTAAATCGTTTATTTTCAATACTAATATATCGTAAAAGAATATTGAGTGTGTTARAAAGAGAAGTAAATACAAATCACCGGCATATAAACCGAAAGCGGCAATCATTACACATATTAAACTGAAGCCATTATTCACATAATAACCGTAGTAAGAGTCCGCTGCGAAACCGGGAACTTCGCAAAGTAATATCAGATGATATTCACCCTTAAGTATGTACATCACAACGGGTGTGGATAAAATTAGCATGGCTGTGATAGAGTAAACTATTGCGCATGCAAATAGAATTTTTTTCATGCTGTTATTCCATTCGAGCAATTTCTGCTCATATTCTCTTCCCATCTGTTGATATTTCTCATAAATTTGCCCGATGTCCGTAGCTAATTTTCGATACAGTTTTGGATACAAAAGTGCTGACATCAATTTAACCGCTCCTTGTGTGGTGCAGCTCACCGGGGAAAAGACATCAAGCAGCACCGTCAAATCTGTTGGAATATATTTTGCAATCATATTTATCGCACAGAGGTAATAAGCGATTATTGCTCCAATAACGATATATGTATTTGAATTGATTTTATAATCCTCGGCGGTAATATCTACACCGATGGTTCGAGAGCAAAAACGTATAACCGAAAGTAGTTTATAGTACATGTCCGACGGCTGTTTTTGAGTTTTCATCTTTTCGAAGAAACTAAACTGCTAATATGGGTCCGGTGATTATTTCGAYACCTTCCACTGACTGAAGACAAAAAAGTATTAGAAATCTGAGTGTCAATTTAAGATGAACTTTTGTCCAAGGTTTGCTCACACTCTCACGGTTGTCTATTTACGACGTGTTAATAGAGTTATTTGCACTAAATGATAGCATTATTTATTTATAAACATAATTTATTGCAATTAAAATGTAAAAGCTTCATGTGCAACTGGTCATTTTTACCTTAAAGCTTGTAAAATATATTGTATAAGTTCTTGATATTACCTGTGAATACTGGTTGGTGTAGATCTATATAGAGATCACTGTACAAATTATGTAAGAATTGTTACGAAGCTTATGAAGATGATTGCGATTTTGTTGCAAAATCAATATTTGCGCTATATGTGCGATGACTGGAAAGGTTGTTTTAAAGCCAATTTCATAGAAAAGATGTCAAGGCATTTACTAAAGTAAACGCACCCGCTTTACATTATTCTTCAGTGTACTCTGAAAATTACCATTTAAAGTGTTAAATTTTTTCTAATACTTGTGTGATATGCGCCAAAGTTATAAAGACGTGGAACCCTTCATCGATTATGCGATAAATGGTTCGTCACAGGCAAGCTTTACGAGATTTTTTCATTACCTTCTTCGGTATCAGTCACCCAGTTGTTACCATAAATCATACCAGCGGGTAATAAGCTATACAGGATGTGAAATTGAACCGCTTATGAAAGTTTGCAAATCCAACTCTTTTGAGATATTTGTAAATAAGCTTTCTAAGTGCTGATATGGCTCCCCTAGGTAACGGTGTTTGTATACATTAGTTGCAGCTACATTAGATCTGCTGAAACATCCAGAAATATGAAAAGGTAAAGTGGCAAAATACTTGTGGGTATCTTGGTTTGGTGTAACAAATTGTATATTTAAATATATATTCCATATTGCTATAACTTTGTGATTAAGAAAACTAGAAGATTTTGGTTTGGCAGGGAGGGCTATTCAGTTAAAAAATATAACCAAATTTCAGCAAATTTAAGTGTTAAAAGCAGATTTTTGTTTCGTTACCGGGCTTGAAAGGGAACAAGTGAGTCATTCTAATGGAATTAAGTAAATTTTTGAGCAAAAAGTTGTGGTGAGAAAACCAATTTCAATAACTCTTCTTAACGCACAATGCCCTTGTATTGCTGAGTTTTGAGTGAACAATATCTTCTTTTTTCATTTAGATATGGAACGGTCTCCAGCCAGCTTAATTACACCCTTTATTGTAAATAGCTTTAAATATCGGTGGATGGCCTCCTTAAAGGGCTCCTTTCTATGTGAGAAAAATCCACAATCTATGGCGCGGAGAAATTTATTTTGAAAACTTGAGCTACTTTTAAATTTGAATTCACTACCGATTTGAATGCCATACGTCCAGGTCGGCCAGATTCGCCCGATTGTGCAAGTAAGACTTTAGCAGCAAATAATAAGGTATTTTTAGTTTTTCTTTTAATTTGAATAAAAAGCCAAGACGTAAGACTTTGACAAATGCTTGGCGGACATCAAGGAACATAGCAGAGTAGCATTTATTATTTTCCATTGTATCAGTTATAAAGTRTTTTACCCTACTGTATACAACCTCAGTATATTTCCATGGCGATGGGAAATGACAAAGTATGTGCAATCCGTTAAAAAGCTTGACAATCATGCTGATTACGTTT
>NW_017535975.1:353268-372200 GCF_001853355.1 Bactrocera latifrons | reverse complement strand
TGTATGGCAAACACCTCGTCTTTCTCTGCTTTGGTCCTTCACCAATGGCTTCTGCTGTTTTAAATTGGTAGGCATCTAGATATCGACTTACGGTTTTATCTAGTCGCTTTCCAACAAAAAGAACTGAAATTTTTTAAACTTTTACTGAAACGTTTCATAGCTCGGAAAAAAGGATTTCTCGACTTAAGAGGWGTTTTAGCACTATTTTGCTTCAGTCTGTTCCTGTTTTTTTGAGCGTTCGAGTTTGTGCGATTCGCTACTCTCCAAGGCTTGGCAAATCGAAGACAACTATTTTTTTCTTAATCAACGGCTTTCAGCAGTTTAAATTCCTTCATTAAACGGCATAACTAAACTGTTAAAGGCAGCGCGTTATTTACACTCATCGATAACGTAGACACTAACAAACTGGCGCTTATTCGACTTCTTTCGAGCAATTTACTAAAGTTGTTTGAAGGACGCTTTTTAGCTTGCATTTTTCAACCAAATTTCTCCAATATTCTTCAAATTAAAGTCCTTACGAAWTAACATGCTTAAATCAAAAGGTATTACTAGCTTCGTCACATTCCCACGCTTCTCTCTGAGCACTTTTCSACATTCTAATAGAGTCATTAACACTTCATAGTTACAAATTAGTTACAAAGAACATTTATTAATTGCGTTTTTGAAAGAAAATTTCACAGACTAGTATTATGTATTTGTAAATGTGTGTATATGAAAATAGGGCTTCCTCAGTACTTCCGTTGACCAATTAAGGTCCTGACAACGCTAGCAAATATGGGACCAGCATTAATAGAGGTTATGCACACGAAACCGTTGAGAGATCAATCCTTTCTCTTTTATTTAGCCGCTTTTCTAGTTCAGAGCAACTGATTTTGTAGGCCGAAATAAGTCGTTTTTGTAATGTAGAAGTGTAGTTTCCAGTCATTTTAGCGGCATTTTTCTCTATGACCTGTCAACCGAATACTTTGTAAGTTTTTTGAGTATTTCTGTATTTTCTGTATAATTGAGGAATAAAATGAGAATATATAAATATTACAACTGGAACTCTCAGGCTAATCTGAACTGAAGTCATATGAGCAAAGTTAACAAGGAATCTCAACTGATTCATATAATCCAATATCTATAATCATAATWTTGTTCGTGACGGCTAACGAATGTTGGTTGACATGATGACATGACTGAATGTCATGATTGGCATTTGCTGCTCATCCTTATATGAAATCGTGTAATTCCAAATAAATCCGAAAACCTCACTCCCCGCTTTACTTTCCACAATATCGTCTATTTAGTTTGAAGTTTGAGTTAATACCATCATTGATAAACTGTAAATTGAACGTGTTATCTAAAAAAAAAAATTTAAATAGATTTATATAACGGTTTCACTAAAAATATCTAGTTTTGATTCACCTTCAGTGCTGTGTTAACCGATAAGGGTTCAATTCCCGCAATGGTTATATTTCGTGGTGCTTGCGATTGTGTTAACATTAAGCGAATCGTCTTTTGATTATGCAGATCTAAGTCATACCAGTGGATGTCGTAGATCCCAGTACAAAATTGATCGTTCTAATGGAGAATAGTGGAACATGCTAGTTTTAATCGAATATTACGGATTACTGAGCYATTTGGAAACATATATTTACACTTGTTTCAACACGTGTGCCAAGTATGCAGTACATATATAGCCAGAGAAARCACACAAAAAGGTARGTATAAGCRCCAGGCCAATCCTTCAGCATGATGATGAGCAGTGTGCTCAAGATACCCAACGTGGTGCATATAATGTGCGCGGAGATGGTCCAAAAGAACAGCAAATTACACTTATCATTAAAACTGTGGTTGATGCAAACAGAAATACATTTARGGCAATTAAGAATTGTTAAAAATACTCACTCCAGATAATACTGGTGCCACTCTACAATATCGTTTACTAATTCCGTTTGACGGGCTGCGTTGTTATTTTCCTCTAGAAATTTGTGTAAATCATTTATTTTCAGTTCTAATATATCGTAAAAGAACATTGAGTATGTTAAAAAGATAATTAAAAAGACATCACCAGCATATAAACCGAAACACCCAATGAATATACAAACTACGCTGAAGGCATTGTTGACCCAATAACCATACAACGAGTCCCTTTCGAAACCGGGCACTTCACAAAGCCATATCAAGTGTCGCTCGCCCTTAAGTATATACAYCACAACTGGTGTGAATAATAAGAGGAGTCCAGTGACGAAATACGCTATTGCACAGCCAATTAAGAGATTTTTCATACTCTTATTCCATGTGTGCAATTTCTCCTCGTACTCTCTACCCATCTCTTGATATTTCTCATAAATTTTTCCGATGTCCAAAGTTAATTTTCGATACAGTTTKGGATAAAAAAGTGCTGACATCAATTTCACTAAACCTTGTATTGTGCAGCTAACCGGTGAGAAGACATCAAGCAACACCGTCCAATCCGTTGCAATATATTTTCGTACCGTATTCACCGAACAGAGGCAATAAATTACTATTGCGGCAATAACGAAATATGTGTTTAAATTGACTTTATAGTGCTCTTTCATTATATCTACACCGATCTGACGCGAGCAGAATCGTATAAACGAAAGCATTTTATAGAAAATGTCAGAGGGCCGATTTTGCCTTTTCATACTTTTAAAGAAACCAAACTGCTTATGGTAATGTTGCGATTATTTCGATTCCTTTCAACTGACTGCAGACACAGAGTTATTCGGCCAAAGCTTGGCCCAGTAAGGGCAAGCTCTCACGGTTGTCTATTTACGACGTRTTAATAGAGTTACTTACACTAAACCATTAGAATTATTTATTTACAAAGATAAGTTGTTGTAATTAAAATTACGTCATTCATATGGGTCTACAGTCTAGGCGGATGTAAAATGTACACAATTGCCATTGATTATTTCAATGAAAGATCCATCAATGAAATAGTGCACATAATAAAAATCGAGATATACACGGTTTAACTGGAAAGTAATAGGACYGCCGTGACTGTACTTCGGAGCGTATACGCACCGAGTGGATTCGATATAGAGCGTACCTAGTCAACGAACGAGCGGTTAGTCAGTTATCTTCAACACCGACAATGTGATTGGTGGGCCCAAAGTTTTGAATTCAACGCCAAGATTTACGTGGAAGTCCTCAAGAGACTCAAAAGATATGTCAATCGGGTGCGACAAGATATCGCAACCGATTGGAAGTTGCACCACGACAACGTTTGTTTCTTTGATCCAGCGCTCAAATCCTCGTTCCAATTCCTGATAGAGTTCGGGTAAGGGTGCCGTTTTGGTTATCGGTTGTACAATTCCTTTGTCCTTTTCTTTCCTTGTCACCTTTTGGATCCTTACACCGATATCATTCTTGGCGCAAAATGTTTAAATTTACGAAAATTAAACAAGCTTTAGAAATTTCAAAAAAAAAAAATAGATTTGGAATAAGTGGTACACTATTCTACCGGTAGGGTGGTCATCATGGGAAGCAGTGATCGTGGCCATAAACCCGAAATACCATAATGTTCAAAAACCAAAAGCTCAGAAATTGATAATTATAATTGTCTCTGAAACAATCTGAAAGCAGAAGCAAATCTAATAWATATTTGAATGCAAAGAGTGTTTATAATGGGAACGATTGTATCTTAACTTGAAACTAAGCGCGGGGAATCTTCGTCGGACTGTTGATGGGTGGAAGGAATGGGCTAAGTAGTTTTAATGACCAAACCAGGGTGATGAAAACTAGATAATCATGAAAACATGTGCATAGCGATTAGGAATGTATAAATAGACCTTGAGATCCAAAATGAGTTACACAACTTCATAGAAATTAATGATAAAATCGATGATAAATTAATCATAAGTCCTTGCTCTTTGGTCTTAAGTACTCGTACAATAAGAAAGTGTATGAATTTCAAATACCCTTATATGCGTATAATTACCGAATTCCGCTGGTTTACTGTACGTAGATTCAAAAGCGCCTGGGCTCCATTACTAACATTTTTTTCCCAGCTTACTACACAATTAGAGACATTATTTGTTGTTAATTGACTGTTGTTAATCGAAGCATTTCCGGCAGCTTTAATAATAGTTACTTCATACGAATTGCGTGCCTATTGTATTTCAAATAGCTACTTATATATCTAAATATGCATGATTTATGGTTTGGCTTCACATAACTACAATTTCTTGCAGATAAACATATGATTGAATTCATTGCTASAGTTACTTCTAGGTTCAATGAAACCTGCCTGATTACTGCACATTTTTTCAGCCATAATGAATACAGGGTGCCTGATGAATTTTGCTATGTTAAGAAACTCAAATAATTTTTTTTTTTTCGGTGTATGGAATTCATTTTTCTTTTATTCATGTTAAAGCTCATTCCATTTTATTAAATATAGCTTAATTAGTTTTAAAAATAATGGAATTTAAATRCCCCCCCTGCTCATTGATGCATGTGCGGCATCTTAMCAAAAAGTTGTTCATTACTGCTTGGAGAGTTGAGATAGGAAWAGCCGCAATCGTTTCTCGAATGGATTGCCTTAGTTCATTCAAATTTGTTGGTTTTGCTTTGTAGACTTCCTGTTTGCAATAATCCCACAAGAAAAACTCAGGTGCAGTAAGGTCAGACGACCTGGGTGGCCAACGGAATATGGAGTTTCTGGATATCAGCTTATTGGGAAATTTTCGTCGCAATTCTGTCATAACAGGTTGGGCTATGTGAGGAGCTGCACCATCTTGCTRAAACCACATAGAGTTGGAAGAAATACTCATTCGGCGTWATTTCTGGATAGAAAAACTCTCTCAACATGCTCAAGTAACGKTCTCCAGTAACCGTAACGGTGTGACCGTTTTCYTCGAAGAAGTAGGGCCCGACAATGCAGCGTGATGAAACTGCAMACCACACTGTGACACGAAGTGGATGTACTTCCGTCTCATGGAGTATCTGTGGGTTGGAAGCACTCGATATTCGACAATTTTGTTTCTTTATGTTGTCGTTTAAAACGAAATGGGGCTCCTCAGACATGAAAAGACAGTTCAACATGTTTCCATCCTCTTCCACCATTTGAAGCATCTTCTGGCAAAATTCCAAGCGAATCGGCAAGTCTGCAGYGTTCAGTTTGTTGGCCATTTGAATTTTATATGGGAGTAAGTCCAAATCTTTGTGCACAATTGACTGTAATGACTGTCTGCTTACACCCATTTGAGCAGATAGGCTTCCTGTCGAAACACGTGGATTATGTTGTATGGCAGCAGCTACAGCAGCGCTTGTTTCCTCCGTTCGAACTGAAGGGTTTCGATGGTAAGATCTTCTGTTGACTGTCCCATGCTCGGCAAAATTGTATACAAGTCTCATTATGGTCTATCTGCTCTAGATTGCCGCCAAACGTGCGCCTATACTTTCTTTGAACCGAAACTATGGACTCCAGTGCGTGATAGCACTGTTTCAGTGTCCCATTTAACCATTTTTGTTAAATGTAAATGTCAATCTGCAAAATTAAAAACAAATTAACCAGATTCATTAAATAAAAAAAAAATATTATTTAATTCTAAAATTATTAATTTTAAAAATTATTTAATTTTTTTTTGGTAGCGGCTTTCATCAGCCACCCTGTGCATTAAATATTGAATTAATGGTTTTATTATATGTGAAACTATACTGAGGCTAACGCTTTGTTGTACATTCGATACGAACTTGGATAGTCAAGTTTCAATAGACATGCGTGCGCCTCAGCCTTAAGGCTTCCTAGTTAAATAAATATATAGTTTTAATGGTTTACTCATGCGAATAGTTAACAGATTTGTCGAATCAACGCCCTTAATGTATTGCCGCCGATGTAATGATACATGCGTGTCAATTGCTATCAAAAAGAATGACATAACTCTAGAAGTCAAAACATTTGAGTTATGTATACAGCAGTGATAATATATAGGCATTACAACTTGATTTAGTTTATGATATGGGCAATAAATCGAAGTTATTAAACTGTGAACTAGTGCCTCGTTGACCGTGTTTAGCCCTCAATGACCATTTGCGTTTTTTTTTTGACTTAAAAGTGGCTATCTAAGAACCAATTTCGCTCAAATAAAGAGATCAAGATGGAAACAACGGTTTAATTTGAAGGCCTTGAAGCTTCGCGCCATGTAAATGAACTGGCAAAGCAATGCTACCCTTTCACAAAAACATTACTCTCGATGGAGAATGAAGAACGATGAATAAAGCCTGTCATTGATTCAGCTACACATTATTTAATTGTCAGCCTTCTCAGCCAATATACATAATATATGTTCAAGTCTATAATATTTAAATACCAATAAAATCTCTTTCTCGCTTTAGTTACAGATATTTCTAGTTTTCACGCTGCTATATGGCTTGGCTATTGCACAGGACTATCAGGATTATCAGGAGAATACACCGCGTCCAGCACCGATAAGATTGCGGCCCAGCGCTGGTATAGCGGAAGCACCACGACCCACACCCGTGCCAATACTGAAGCAAATAAATAAGTAAGACTACCCATGCACATGCACATTTATAGCTCAAACTCTGCAACTGTCATTTATAGACATAACGAAGATGGTTCCTATACATATGGTTATGAGGGCGCTGATGGTTCATTCAAAATCGAAACAAAACTGGCGACCGGTGAGGTTAAGGGTAAATAYGGTTATGTYGATGARACRGGCAAAGTGCGTGTAGTGGAATATGGTGCCAATCAATATGGTTTCCAACCTTCCGGTGAAGGCATCACAGTAGCGCCACCTACTTTGGTCGATGAAACGCTCAAGGAGGAGCCAGAGTACGAGGATGAGCCCTTGCGTCCACAGAGACCTTATGTAAGTTACCTCAATAGTTCTAGTGCTATAATTTTTATAAATTATCAATTTTTTTTCAGCGCCCAGYCCGTCCACAACAGGCGCGTCCAGCACCAGCGCCACGCCCACAGCCACGTCCACAACCCCAACCTCAACCACAATACTTACAATATGAAGAAGAACAAGAACAAGAACCAGAGCCACCACGTCGCATACAGTACGCACCGCCACCACAAGCTTCCGCCCCGCCAGCGCCACCAAGAATACAAGTGCCTGGCGCTCAACGCACTACCGATGTTTTATACTCGCCATTGCAGCGCCCGGCGCGTCCCGAACCAGATTACTCACAATTGCAGGTATATCAGCAACAGACACACACAACAGAAATTATTAATTGATAAATTTATTTTCAAAACTTATATAGAACTTCCCATCCAATGTGCGTGTTTCCCGACCTGTCTATGCGCCTGCACCAGTTCAACCTGCACCCGCCAGCGCACGCGCTAATAACTTCCTAGGACCGCCATCTGGTGGTCGCCCTATTCTGGAGCCATCGCAGTTTGGTCCAGCGCCACAGGCACGTCCAGCACAGCAGTCWGCACCAGCGCCTCTACCTATCTATCCACCACAGATCAACCATCAGCCACAGGCGCAAGGACGTGCCGGTGGTGGTGGCGGCGGCAGTTTGTTGGATCAGTTGGCGCGAGACTATGCTTTGCCACAGGGAAACGCTCAACCTTTACATGACATTTCATTTGGTTACTACTGAGCGTGTAGTCACTTTGGGTTCGGCTTAGTTTTTTAACCRTATGTAAATCCATGTAGCAATGAACTACCATAAAACATTGCAAAGCTGCCAATTTCTTTGGAAAATTGTAATTTATAAATTACTTAAGTATAATTTCGATAAAAATAAAAAACGAAACGAAATACCAAGTACAGTTAAAAACCTTTAATCAAATTTATGTTAAGTGAAATATTTTTAGTTGGAAATAGCATTTAAAGAGGGTAAGATTTTTAATTTGAAATTCTGYACATTATTGATGGTTTACAATAATGCACATTTGCACTTAAATAAATAGAGTTTACAAGTTGATTGATCAAAATTAATTTCTTTATTTGCTACAATCTTCGAACAAAATTCAGATCGGAATACACTATAGCATGTATAGCTGATTTAGACTGTCCGATCAAAATCAAGAACCAGATCCTTTTCCAACGATTACGAATTTAAGTGTGCTAYGCCCACTCCACAAAAAAGGAGACCCCACAATCTGCGCTAACTACCGTGGGATAAGCCTCCTCAACATTGCATATAAGGTTCTGTCGAGCGTATTGTGTGAAAGATTAAAGCCCACCGTCAACAAACTGGACCTTAMMAGTGTGGCTTCAGACCTGGAAATCAACAAGCGACCACATATTCACCATGCGCCAAATCTTGSAAAAGACCCGTGAAAGGAGAATCGACACTCACCACCTCTTCGTCGATTTTAAAGCTTCTTTTGAGCTGATATCATCGGCCTCAAACACCCGCGCCGTTAGTTCAGCTTTTTCCAGAATGAATAAGGCAGCAACACAAATGGGTCTGGCAGTRAACGAGGGCAAGACGAAATATCTCCTGTCATCAAACAAACAGTCGTCGCACTCGCGACTTGGCACTCACGTCACTGTTGACAGTCATAGCTTTGAAGTCGTAGATAATTTCGTCAATCTAAACACCACCAACAATGTCAGCCTGGAAATCCAACGCAGGATAATTCTTGCCAACAGGTGCTACTTCGGACTGAGTAGGCAATTGAGAAGCTAAGACCTYTCTCGACGAACAAAAACCAAACTCTATAAGTCGCTCATAATTCTCGTCCTGCTATATGGTGCAGAGACTTGGACGATGAGACTTGGAATATCGAATATCGAAGAAACGACTGGCGCGCTGTGTTGTTAACTCGGCTACAATCGCGTAAGCGGTGTCTACACCAATTAAGATGTAGGAGATCGTTTTCCTCATTAAAACACCTTATTTCGACTTGTAGGTCGACTTGAATATTCTGAAGGATATTATAGCTTCGAAGCAACTGTTTTTCTTCTTTGAAGACAAATAAGCAATAGTATTTTTTGACTGATTGTGAGCTGTGTCAAGCTGTCATGCGAACATAATCGGTCCACTGAGTGTATATATTCTACTGAATAGATCACGTCCAGCTTCCAGTGAAGAAAATTTAGCAGCCGTAGCTCAAGGTGTACACGAAGACCGTGGAAAGTCGATTCGGCGCCATTCACACCAATTCGGACTGACGTATGGAACGACTTGGAGCTTTTTACGTCGAGATCTTAAATTGAAAGCGTACAAAATACAGTTTGGGCTCTTCAAAAGTTCAAAAAAGGTCCAACGATTTCGTAAACAAGCAAAATTGCCGCATTTGGGACAAAGGCAACCTGAAGAGATTCAAAAGCTACCATTTCATAAAAAAAGCAGCGGTTTGGTGTGGTTTGTAAACCTGTAGAATCAGCGGTCCATATTTCTCTAAAAATAATGCCAGTGAGAAGTAAATAATGATGGCGACCATCATCGCGCCAAGATGCCTGAATGTAGCTAAGATAATTTCACATTTTGGGTCGTTAGGCTTTTTCCTGTGGGGATATGTAAAGTCTAAAGTCTATGCGGACAATCCCGCTTCGATTCAGGCCTTGGAGCATCTCGCATGTCATTTGCTAGTTATCAGTCGAAATTCCCGAATATTAATGACAATAAACATTCCCTATTAAGTTTGAAGTTTCTGTAATTTTTCTTTAAAATAGTAGGGAACCTCGAAATGGATCGCCCTTAATTATTTACATTATATTGCAGCATAGCTGAGCAAAGGGAGCGGCGAATTTTTTCCAATACTTTACTTTTAAATTCGTGTTGTCTTTCGAATGGAATGTCCCAATTGAATAGTTCAAAATGTTATATAAAGACATTGAATAAGTTTTTAATTAATTTTGATAAGGATAACTTATATTGCCTTTATAAATTATTTCTGGATCAATATGGAATCTGACAACTCACGACTTCTTCTTAAATTTTGACACATTAGATGTTACACATACTAAGAACTCTCCGACACACGAGTACTATTTGTGCTGTTTACAGTAACTTAAAATATTCATCTCAACGAAAAAACACGAAAATGAATATTTCAGCGCGATAATTTTTAACAACTTTCGACGTGAATTAACTCAGCAGCATCTGCACTTTATTATATTTTTGGCGATGAAACTACATTCAGGACTAATGTTTATAAACGACATGGTAAATTCAATAGAGGTTGCAAATCGCTCCAAGATTCCAGCATACATTAAATATTGCATTAATATTTTATTCAAAACGAAGATTGTTTCACGTTGGATTCCACACAATTTTTTATTCGCAAGAAAACGGCTCGTGTTGATTGGTCGAGAGAAAATTAAAAAAAACCTGTATGGGTGTTTGAAGATGAGCCGAATCCAACAAAAGTTGTTCGCTCCCGAAGTAAATGGTTGCCTGGTTTCTCGAACAACTGGGCATATCATGACCATTCCACTAGAACAGCGCAGAACAGTAAATTCTGAGTGATATATTCAAGAAATCAGAAAACAACCCACCGAAGAGGAATGCATGCTCTCACATATCGTCTGAAACTTCTTCTTGTTCGTATACGGAAAATTTTTACTAAGAGGTAAAAGCTTTTCGACACCTGAAGAAGTGGTTGATTTGTTCAGAATGCCTGTTTTGGGGATACCAGAATCAGAGTGGCTTCGCTTCGACAATTAGTTCAAACGCATACAAAGTGTATAGATCTTTGCGGGGAACATTCTGAAAAAACATCAACGCGATTTTCGATGTTTTCTATGAAGATACGTCTCATAATTGTATTTTAAGTCATTCTTATTGCATACGGAACATCCAATAACACTCATTACGTATTTTGTACAAGTTCTTTATTATGGACGCCACTGTATGAACCAGCAAACATTTGTTGCATACTTTTAGGCGAAATAAAATAAATAACAAAACCAGTCAGTTATTATTTTACATACAAACTTTTTCATTTATTTATTGTAATTAAGCACAAAACAGTATGAATTAATGTATTCATTCCTTCATATATGTAGAGYAGCGCATTATTAAAATAATAAATACTTATACCAATATGCATATTTGTAAATAACGGAAAAAACCAGCATTACAAATACTAAGTGAGAAGATAAAAAAAAAAGATGCAGCGATGATCTTCACACGAAGAGAGAGGGGAGGTTAAAGTAGATGTGACATCGGGTTGCTGCAACAGGGGGATTTTTGAACAAAGAAGGAAGTCCAAGTCAGGGTATGCACGGGATTCTTGCGATATCCATGAAGCCAGCAACTTTTCGCAAATATATTTTGTTGTATTAACAGTAACTTAGGAAGCAAGGTGGTGGACTATTACTGATAGTAGATCTCTGCAAAGAAGATGGCAAGTTAAATTGTTTCGGAAGTAATTGTTTGGATTATCATTGGTGTAAGTTGAAGTGTATGGCGTGATGGATAAGGAARTGGGAGCATTAACAACAACCAGTGCGGGAAAGATAGAATTTTATGTGCGGAATTACTATAAAGTATTTGGAACCATATAASAGGAGATTCGAAACGGTGGGTGTAATTTTAGAATTTTCTTTAACATTTTTGTAAATATATTTAGTTTTGTATTTTAGCATTAAAATTAATAAGTTGGAAACTTTATTTTGAGTAACAAATGACTTCTTATTCCATTAGGCTTAGAGCTAGTGACTGACTAAATATTTTTCGACGTTTTTCTCTCTTTTAATAAAATGTATTCACTCACAGTACTATGCTTCTAATTTAAGTGAAAATAAATATTTTGTCTTACTAAATAAATATACATAAAATGGAAATCGAAATGTTTTTGCGAACCACSCTGGCGCGCTGGACTCAGAAGGATAACATGCGATTGAACATGAGYGGATCATGTATTTCGTAGTCGTGTTGCTTGAAGTATGGCCCCGTCTTGGTGTGCACCTTCAGCGCCGTAACCGAAGAGCTCGGCACTTGACGACGCACCTTGTAAGGTGCCGCAGGCGCAGCCGGCGCATGATAAACCGGGTGCGAGAGCTGGTGCTGAGGGTTGTACGATGAGGTGTGGTGCGCGACGTAGCTGCTTGACGGCGCAGGYGCTGCGGCTTGCGGTGATGATGGTGGYGGCGGTGGTGGCGCTGCTGCGCCGATGGAGGAGACTGACGGTGCTGATGGSGGAGGCGGCACATAGGTTGGCTGATATTCAGTGTCGGCCTTACTTTGCGCCGGATCGAAGTATATGTGTTTCGTCTTCTGCACCGAAGCTGGTAGATGCTTGAATTGATTGTTGGACTTGGGTGCAGACTGTGGCGCAACTTTATATATGCTCTTCTCCACCGTGAAGTGTTTGGACACATCGTTTTGTGTRGAACCTCGTCGCTTTGCCACTTCTAGTGCGGCTATAATGGGCGTTAGATCTTTCAGCGCGCTGTTTGTTGCATGATAGTTGTTGTAYTTGTAACCGCCATCTTGTTGAGCATTGCCGCCAGTGGGYGGTGGGCTTGTCGGCCGGTAATCGTAGCCCTCATTGGGATGTTTCTGTATGTAGATCTCTTCCGCTGTTTGTTTCTTCGCCATTTGGCGATAAATATCGGAGGGATTCTGTGGTCGTTTCGCATACGCAGCGGTTATCGACTCAGTGTGTGACAGCGACTCCAGCGGTCCCAAATCATTGGGCAGACCGTAGGTGTGCAGATCAACATTCTCATTATTGAAGTCCCCACCAGGTCCAGTGTGTGCTGAACCRTGATTGTGTGTGTCCAACACGACGGTCTTTGAGGCGGTGAATTCCGTTTTGCCRCTCGGTAGGAGGCTCAGGATTTCCTGCAGTTGTGCGGCGGCTTTGCGCGTGTCMGCTTCGCTAAGTTTCTGGTGGCGTCCGTAAATGTTGAAATCATCGTTGTGTCCTGTAGTTAGGTGTGTGCGTGTGTGTGTTACGTAGATGAGCGTTTGTATGTGGAGCGTGTAAAACAATGCGTTGTAGTTGTGATGTTCGTTTGTTGTTTGTGTAATGATATGGAAAACGAGAATTATTAAATTTGAATTGTAGTCAATGTTAGCGAGCATGCATCTGTAGTGCAAGCATGTGGTTTGTATGTATGCAAGTGTGTGTGGATATGTATATGTACAGTGAGGCTTTTACTCACAGACAGATTTGTAGAGTTGGAGAAATGTATTATTTTTAAAGTTTGTACACGTTGGTGAATTTTAGTATTATATGCTGATGAAGGTGTTAATGTGAGCGTTTTTTTTAGACGAGGTTGTTGTACAATTTTTTTAGACGAGGTTGTTGTACAAATAGAGTTGCAGATTATACATGTTATGGACTCTTTGTACAAGTTGATGGCGGAGTTATGGTGTATTAAAGACATTTTTGGTATAAGTAAACATAATATACCTTATGTATATAAATTTTTTCACTGCACATATTAAATAAGTTGGTTTAGTGGACTTATAGTTATTAATGTTTAATATAATTTTTTACAAGGATATTTATTTTTTGATATTAATTACATAGAGTTTCAAGCTTATTAAATATTTTTTTTATCATTACGTTTAAGCAAGATATGATGTTATGGTATAACAATTAAAAATAATTTTTTTTAAATATCAAATCCAAAATAAATGACTTCCGTTGCTACATTAACTGATGTTTACTTGTTAATCTTTATATTTTTTCATCTTCATTGAGCGAGCTTAGATAATTGAAGAACCATTAAAAGTTTAAAAAGTCCTTACAAGTCCATAAAAAAAATTTTATGTAGGACCTACTACAGATAYCTACTTAARGTTTCTTTCAAATCTAACTATAGGSGGYTTCAATAGGGTGCTACAAAAGTAGACCTTTAAGGACAGCACATTACGCCATATTTTTCCCCGCTCTTTTGACATWTCCTTTCAATAAGATTTGCATTTCGAAGTCAATGGYCTCAACTKTAGGAGCGTGATGATCAAYACCGGCACATTGCTGTGYATGGGAATCACTACCRCTTAATGATAACCGAATACTTTGGACCGAAGTGGATGATATGGATTTGGACAATATGTGGTTCCGACACAAGCCAGACAACGAATGTCACAAGCGATTCAATGAAAACCACGTTTTGTGGACGTTTCGGCCGATTTATGCTTCAAACCTGTCGAAAATTATGTAGTCCCCGTTGGGGATAAATTTTCATTGAGATCATCCGAGTTAAGACGCAAAAGAAGTGCTGTTTCGACGGGGTCGGATCATAGGGAGAGCGGTGTCAAATGTATGGGGTAATCTGGGCATGCAAAATGGTGGTTAGAGTCATGCGAATGCTCTTTGCATGCTGGACATATCTAGATATTTAAACTGCTACAGTATTCAGAATGAAGCAGCGCAAAAAAATCGCGGGATTTCCAGTTCTTTGTATGCAATGGCTGGTGCCTCTGTAGTATTCTGGGTCTTTTCTGAAGCTTCTTTGTCTGCATTTCACTGCATTTATATTGGTTGCGTCTAGTGTCTTGAGTATTTTGTTGCGGCTTAGTACTTTGGCAATAACCGCGATCATAAACGGAGTGAAAGAGCATAGGCCGTTGAGTATCACATCTAAAATCTTAGAGTTACTGACAGTGAGAATTTGAATGCCATGACTGTAATAGTAAAGTGAAGTCCAGTTTGTGAATATTGTCGCTGTGATGCGAGAAAGGTCGGGGGAATAACCAGTTACTTTTGAGCACATATCATCGATTCCTTTGCCCGACGTCATTATCGTGCTATGATCAGTGTATGAGGTGATAGAAACTCCCTCTGGTAGTTGAGGGAGAAATTGATAGAATGAATAAGATTTCCGAGAATTATTTCTTTTTTAAAGCCATTTGGAATTGTTTGTCACACCAAGTGGAGATTGACCTGGAGGTCAAAGAAATCTAAAATTTTTCAAAATGAATCTCGGATTATTGAAGTATATTAAATTCTGTAAATGTGATCTTTATTCATAGTGAGTTTTCTTCCACATTTCTTTTGAATTTTTAAATAAATAAAGTGGACTCCAAGAAGATGACATTATTGTGATATATTTACATCTTTTTTAAGGCACTTATTATATTGGAATATAATATACATATGTCGATTATGGTCTCACATATAATTAATTCATCAAAATAGAGACGCAAATTAAAACATAGTCATTCACTTGTGTTAAGTTAAAGTGCTTATTTAGGAGGTAGGGTATTGCTTATGGTAGTCAATGGAAAATCGCGCCCAAAAAGATGCCTAGAAATGCAAGAAAAAATTGCTGGTTTGACATCAAACAGATACCACTTAGAGAAGGCGAAAATTAACCACTCAAATCTTCAAAACTCATTTCGTTGACTTTTTAGCTAAAAGTATAGCCCAGCAATCGTTGGACACTAAGGAAATTCGAGCGGCTTTATCAAATAAGCATAACCACAAAATACATACATATATTATACAATATCATAAAAAGTTTATATTAACTTATTTTAAGATAACAGGTGGAAATGAACTATATTTACATTAAAATGCATGTAATGCTATATATTATATAACTACACATAAATACAAAGTATATGGGTACATAATTTTTATACAAAATATAAATATTTTACATAGTTAGTGGTATGTATTTAAATACTATAAGTTCAGTTATTCTCACATGCAAATATTCAATAAATAAACTATAAAACTATCATATATATTTACTTGTACACTTATGCTCAACTATCACCATAATAATACTTTGTACGTATGTATATACTCGCATGTAAATAAAACATTCAGTCTACGATATAGAATTTACATAGATGAAGATCTAAACCAAATGGAAATGTCTAGCAAAGCGGACAAAAGTATATACATGTATATATTCGCTATAAATGTACTTTATCACTAAGAAGATTAAGCAAGCTATACGATTATATATAGATACTATTAAACCTTTTGTTTTTGGAAGGTTATATGACTATTATACAATATTTACATAAGAATGCTCAACAAAAACCGTCATCGATTCGCAATTTCCTTGCTCTCTAATTTCGAGTACTGCTCTCTTGTCAAACAATTTTCATTGAAAAGCAACAAGAAAGTCATGGACCTGAATTCGACAATGTGATGTGTTCGATTCGCTAATATCTAGTGCATGGCATATTGAATGCAGCAAATCTCATTGAGGGAATCCTACGTATAATTTTTATTAGAGCAGATTTAAGTTAAATTTAGTTCCGCTTGGGAATGAGCTCAGAAGGCKCAAAAAATTATGTTTAAATTATTACAAACTGTCATTTTTTAAGTGAAAAAAACTTSAAAAAWAAAAATTGCYGAAACCGAATGTATTTTAATGCAAAATAATTTAAAAAAATTAATTTTGAAAAGTTTTTTTGTACGTCTATCTTCATTGCTAAATTCTACGTTCGAATCACTACAGTAAGTAATTGTGTGTAGGTATATTTTTTGTCAAATAATAAATTAGGCAGCCGAACGGGGGGATTGAAGCTACCTTGACACCGAATTAGTGCTTCATTTTCCCTTTTCTTTTGTATGGAGTATAATGAAGATTACAAAAATCAGTAAGATTTGGTAAACGGTGATTAATTAAGTAAACTACTGTGGGCAAAAWATATTAAGACTTTTTAATTTAAATTTCGCACGAAAACCCATAAGCGTAAAATTTTTTTTTTATTGGTATGACTGTCTATGGAATCTGTGGCAAACACACATCAACACCMAGCCTGCATATGTTTATGATTGGTACAAATTATTCAATTATAGAGTACACGAGTGGTTTCAACCTTTTCAAAGTGGTCGTGAGGACATAAATGACGATCAACATGTGGCCCAATCAAAATCCGGAAATTCCATCGAAACTGTACGTGAATTCATCAAAAATCATCTTTGAAATTCATGAAAATGGAATTAACAAATCAAATGCATCGATTTATTGCATTTAAGCTTACGAAAGGTGTATGCACGGTTTGTTCCGCACAAGTTGACTGACGACCAAAAATTGTTCAGAATCGCCGTCCAACTCGATCGACGCTTGTGACCGATTATGCTGAGATGCGGCAATTTTACCTTTGCGAAAGCTCAGCCTTCAGTAGGCTGAAACGGGATATTTTCCACATTTGCCAATGCTCCAACTTAGTAGACATTGCGCAGTTTTGATAGGAAATATTATGTTTTTACCAAATCCACTGAGTTGCTGGACAATCCTTAAGTGAGTACTATTCGCGGGAAGAACAATATGCCTAATGAAAGCCGAAGTTTTAACCATGTTTGGTTGGTGTACCGGTGTAATGTTATGAAATGAGCGTGTTTTTTTTCAAATTAAATTTTCAATGGAAGAGTAAAAAGCCGGAAGATAATGATTTTGAGATAATACTTTTGGATAATGATCTTTAGCATGTTACTTTTGATGGAGCATGAGCAACATATGCCTTGACAAGCATTCGATGCGTCTCTGCATCACTTTTCTTCAAACGGACATAGAATTAATTCATTTTCGATACAAAAGTTGACATTTTCAACACAATGAAAAAATATACTTTTGCTCGTTTAATAAATGTAAGTTTACTGAATATCTCTACCAAACAGAGGAAACATTAAGGTTCGTTCACAACAAATGTTCCCTGCCAACTCATTTATATATAATAATAACCTTCACTTCATGCCGGTACACCGTATATCATAATATCTACGTGAAAGAAATCTTTGTTTTTTGTTTAATAATGAAATCATATAAAGAAACTCCAGTTAAAAAAAAAAAATAACTACAATTATATAATTCGAATTTTCTTAAATYTAAGCAATAATTATTCGAAATTCACAAAGGTATTTCTATGTTAAACTCCTTCTGTGTTATGTCATTTAAATTTCAACAATATATCGGCCTGCTTTCACTTTCTGCGAACAATTTCGCGCATATTTTTATAATTACATAACAATGCGAAACGTTTGTGTGCATTTTATTTTGAAATCAATAATTATAAATTGCATGTTTGTTTGTTTTTAAGGAGCATAAAGTGGGTGTAAGAGTAAATACCAATAACGAAATTCAATTAGCGCTGAACAAATACCTGCACCTGTCCATTTCATTTGTAATAACTGTTTGTGAAGCAAACAAACAGATATATATATAATATATGTATAAATTTGTATATGAGGATGTGCATGTACATATATGTACAACTATGATAGTAAAATGTCAACATTTGTTGCTTATAAAATTATATCTCCGCAACGATTGGTTATTGACGTCGGGAAGGCAGCCGAAAATCGCTTTCTTCCACGTGGAAGTGCCAGCTTGAATGCCCACAAGCCAGTTGTAATATCAACTTGAAGCGCGTCATGCAATTTGCATACACGTTTATACTTCTACATATATGCACATGGTTGACAAGTCTCAATCACAAATATAATAACTACGAGGAAGCCAAACTTATTTTATTGCTTGCACCGGTGCGTATGATTAACATTTGCATGCGCGCATAAAACTGAAACTTATTGGAGTGTGTTAGTTGCAATTATATATATACATATGTAAGTTACGGGAAACACAAGTATATACAAATAAGATTGAAATAATAACGAGTGAATACTAACATATGTGATTATGAAAATTTCCGCTTTAGTGGAAAACCCGTAGCCCTCGCAGCTAACCAACACCAACACCAATACGCGAGTACACTAAGCTTTGACGACAAGATTTGCAACCCGTTATCACAATACATCCAATAAAAGCCATGCAAAAGCCGGCAAATCTTGTTCGCTTGTCTTTACTTTGTTGTAAATGCATTAATTTTCTATTGCTTTAACTACTACGCACCATCGTTGGAGTAGCCGGTTGGCAGGTAATTGCTGGCCGGCGCTTCGAATGCCGCATGTCCGCTGCTGAACGGCGCTCCGCCGCCGCTGTAACCGCCCGCCGCTGGTGGCAAGTATTGATGCGTTGCTGAGCTGTAGGTTGGCGGCTTCGAGGGTGGACCGTAGTTGCTATGGCCGGGTGGAATTTCGTATGTAGTAATCGCTGCAA
>NW_017535975.1:342058-352526 GCF_001853355.1 Bactrocera latifrons | reverse complement strand
GGGGCGGATCCCGAGTAGAATTTTGGGGGGAACTATATGATTTTGTACTTGCAACTCCAAGCCTTTTTTTTGCGGATACTCACTTATGATGGAAATAACGTATAATTTTTAACTTCGGGAGGGGATATCTTGCAGTGCCTGCAATTTTTAAAATGGATAGAAACATGGAATAAAAAATGTATCTTAAATTTTATATTTCTAACCGAATTTCGTGAGCGTAGCATTACGAATGTTGGAAAAGGCTGTGATAGGTGATACAGTTKTATYAAAAACATAAGCYTACGTGTGATACAAAGATCGTTGAAAGCATGCTTCGTTCTGGACGAACTTCGATGTGAAAGAATATAGTGCTTGAAAATCGTCAGCCAAGTTTTGGAAAAATATCAGCGAATATTAACATTTCTTGTGAGTCCGTTCGAATGATTTTGATGATTATTTTGGGTACGAAACGCGTTCTTACTCGACTAGTCCCGATAAAGCTGCATTTTTTCAAGAAGAGGACAGTAAATAGGGCTTGTTGGTTATGCCGGTTCGCGCGAATTCCGATCCCACATTCGTGGAAAGTTTTAAAACTGCCGTTGAGACATGRATTTATGAGTTTGACATTTAAATAAATCGGAAAGGAGGGAAAAAACAAGCCGAAACAAAAAAAAAAAGCGTTCACAAATAAGGTAAATTTCATTATTTTTCGATAATATTGGTTTGGTGCATMACGAATTTGTTCCGGAGTGACAGACAGTAAATAAGTAGTTCTACTTGGGCGTTGAGGCGTTTGCTTGAGAACATCTGTCGAAAATGGYTAGAAATGTGGAAGTACAATTCGTGGATTTTACACGGTGATAATGCACCTTCGAATCGAGCCACGATTGTGACAGAATTTAAAGCCGAAACCGTATTTTGATTCAGATTTGACTCCGAGTGATTTTTCTTGTAATTGGCGAATATTGATGAATAATTAAATATTTTGCGTTTATTTTATTAAGGGTAAATATTTCAAAAAAAGGGGATCATTGGAATTTAGTCCATTTGGTTCGTAGTTATATCCAATCATTTCACATATAATTTTTTGTGACGGATGATTTGGTATCTCGAAAAAAATTAATGGAAGCAAACTTTGTGTGATAGAACGAAAGGACGCGAACAGAACAGCCGAGAAACCGACAATTTCCAGATGGATAACGGATGTTGAGCAGTGAAGTTGTAACGATAATATAGAAGAATTTTTTTTTTCATTTTCAAAAATATCCTGTGAAATCGGCAAGGTCGTATCTTGAATAATTTTAGAATGCCAGCGCTCTAAAAGCTATCGCTCGCGTTTTTCTCGAAACGACATTTTTCAAAACTGCTGACTTCCTAATTCAACGAGAAATTGACCAATCGACTTCAAATTGAAAGTGAGTGTTCTTGAATAGATTTACTATGTATACACACTATGCATACAGTGATCTACGATCTTTGTGATTGCTTGAAAATTGTGAATTTGGCTTTAAAAAATATCATTTTTACCAAAATTTCTCTAAAACCCATTTTATTAATTTTTTATACTTTTCAAAAATCCTAAGTCATTTTATAAGAAATACCTTTAGCTTTAATAACCTTTTTATTTCAGCTACTCGTTCGGCCGAAATCATGTCAGCAGTTGGGGAACTTTTTATCGGCCTCTCCGATGACAGCACATAACTCCGTTATTTTGTAATATTTTTGCAAACAAAAATCTTAAAATATTGCTGAAAATGTACCTTATTTTGTCCAAAGAATTTCGAAACATTCGATCAAGTAACTTCTTTTAAAAAAATTCACGAAAAGCGCCTAATTTTCCATGGGTTACATTATAGCCCCTTAATAATGAGCATGTCTGGGACTATCTTATTGGCCAACCACAAAACGAGAGCCATCGCTGAGCCATCCTATTTACCGGATTGGGCTCCTTTCGACTTTTTTCACTTTTAAAACTGAAATATCCTCTTCGGCCATGGGTTCACTGAAGCTATTAAAAGTTTTTCGCTAAGGGCACTGTAGACCATCCCAGACTAGGCTTATAACAAGTTATATAATATAAATAATTGGATTAAGATTTATCATGCTTATATTGGTTCAAATAATGTAGTTTTTGAAAGTTAAATATTTAATCAAACTGTTGTAGATTAAAGATATTCAATCGTATGCTTAAATGATGTTAAAATATGTGCTTATCGCATTAAAATTTGTTTGCTCAATACACCCATCTGAAATTACTCTAAACCAATTATTTTGTGAAGGTGGCGAAATGTGAAAAATTCATGTACAATTTAAAAAACACTATATGTATATAAGCATACCCCATTAAAAAGTGTTTCAAACATTCCATGGTGTATATGTGCTTGAAATCTTTGCAATGGCGAAGCACATACTAGGCATGCGTAACCGCAATTGGGCACAAATAGGTGATCTGCCATGTAGAGATGCTGCTTGCAAGCCAATTTGGAAACTTGTTTAACTCTGGTTAAGAGCGTAAACAAATTTTTTAAACGTTTAATTTGTTGTTGTTATGTATTAACCACTTGATAGCCTATGCAGCTAAGCACGCATGCCATCTGGGCAACCATAAGCGTTCCACATGAAAATGAAAGTTGCCGACGTGATGCAAAGAATTGCAAAAAACAAAAGAGCAAGCGTTGTCCAATAGCTCAGAGAGGGACAATTTGTCAACAACGAAGAGCAGCAAAAGTAAAGTAACAATAACTGTAAACGACAACTCTTTGCGCAGCTGATTGAGTGAATGCAAGCGCTTATATTTTGTCCATCGCGCCCCTGCCGCGTACGCATTCGATGTCGGCGCTCTTTTAGGTCAATGCTCGACATTAAGTGATTGCAGTTTCCTCGAATATGGTTCGGTTGGCTATGCTCAAAAGTTAATTTATATCGGTATGATGGTTGAGTATAGGTACTGCAGCTAAGGAGCGATTCAGTTTCGGATGCACCGGATATTTATAGAAATTTTTTTTACTTCTGAAATCAATTATCTATACAAATTACTAAATCAACTGTAATTTCTTTCACATGAACGGTCGAAAGTACTGACATAATAAAAAATGGGTTAGTTACATATCTTTTATAAATTTTGTTTATCAAAAGCATTTAAAAACGGACATCTGAAGGACTGTGTTGTAAGATGCTTTACGTACTTAGGATTGCCATAAAATTCATTTATTTAGAATACATGAGAAATATTAATAAAAGTTCAGGCTCAAAAAGATATTTCAAGTATAGAGTAATTTTATATCTGTATACGATATTTAGATTCGGAATAAAATATTTGTGAAAATATTCCTGGGTTCGTTCCAGTAACTACAGTTTGTAGCACAGTCAATAAATAACTGTCTAGAAAATATTAAGCCGAAAATACTTACTCTGAATAATAAAATTTCGAAAATGCCAAAAAAGTCAGCAAAGATAGGAAAAAATTAAATTCGATATTTCCTACAAGAAGTGCCTAGTCTCATGAAACAGTATTCGCATTTCTCGCAGTATAATCAGCTGCACAGAAACTTTGGAGAAAATAAGATTGTGGAAAGAACACCGCACTTGCCAAAAAGCATTTAAAGTTTTGACAGAAATATTGACTCTCGAATCTCAATTGCCTGCCTGAGAGTGTACACGAAGACCGTGGAGACCGTGGACTCGGACTGACGTATAGAACGACTTGTCGCAATTTTCAATTGACGATGTCTTAAATTAAAAAGTTAAAATTTGGTTTCAAAAAGACGGCGTTCTTTCCTACACATAACATCAATCAATGGATTTGTTGAACAAACGTTTCGGTGAAACGATTATTCCACGTTTTGTGTCGATCGATTGGTCACCAAAACCTTTTGCTGTGGGAAAATGTAAAGTCTTAAGCCTATGGGGTCAATCCTTCTTCGATTCAAGTCTTGGAGTAAAATTGAAATGCTCGAACGAGTCATCGAAAATTGAACTCAACGGATGGATCATCTAAAACGTAGCCGCATGAAAGAGATAGTCTTCAAAAATGTATGCCTAAATATGTTCCTTCGAATAATAATAAACATTCTCCATTAAGTTTGAAGTTTCTATATATTTTTTTTTTTATATAGAGAACCTCGGAATGGATCACTCTACAATATTATTGTCTTCCGAGTACTACCATTGAAATGAACTGATCCTATTGTGCGTATTATACCTTGAAGATATAATGTGTGCTTATTATGCTAATCCAGAAATAAATGAAAATAAATTTTTAATTTCATTTTTTCGCTTCACCAGGGGAGGGTGGATTCCAACCCGAAGACCTCCATATGTACCAACCATTGCTGTTAACATCTTATCATTACATATTCGATAGTATAACAATTAGGTCAAAGAGGTTGTAGTTTCCCCATGTAATGCCTTGCACTATGGCATCAAAATGTACTGAAGTAAGTAGGAAGTAATARGATGGAACGCAAAACGAACAATAAATGCCGCAATAACAAAATATATTTGTTCATTTAAAAATGCAGCCATGCAGAGCCATACCAGCCAGACAGATAGAAGAAGACAACGCTTCTCAGACCGCTTATTGTGGGCGGCCAGCCGAAATAGCTGCTGAAAGGTACAGATCACCAACGCAAGTGTGGCCGGCGCTGATGGCATCTGATTGCTAGCTTTACTCCTATTGTTTTTGTATTAATTTTTTATGTGTTTTGCTTTACTAAAAAGTTCATTAATCTTTGTTTTGGTTGTGTCCTTTTTCGCTGTTGGGACAGCTGACTTATTGGCTAAATTTGTCTGTTGTTTGTCTGCGTCTGCTGTGTTTTTATATTAATAACCTTTTTGACTTATTCACATTAATATTCTCTGAACGTTAGATAAGCCTGTTTATGTTTTCTCAAAATCTTTAATTTTTCTCGAAAATATGAAAATATATGACTTTCAATTTTTAAGAATTCAATACCTTCAATCGAAATTATTTCTACAGTTCTACTCTGAGGCTAATTTGAAATGGTGGAGTGTAAACTGCTTAATATTCATGAAACATCTAACAACAGTTCTTATTGTATTTAATTTGTTTAAATTAAAAAAAAATATTTATTTTCTAACGAATAAATATATGTTAACACATTTACTCACTCTCTGTGTGCACCACAGGCGGTCCTGGATGTTTATTGCCGCCGCTGCTGCCGCCCGACGAAGCACCCGAAAAAGAGCTGAACTTGGCGAAGGGATGCACCGAGGCACCACCACCATAGCCATGTGAATTTATTTGCGCCGAATTGATGATTGCTTTGCCAACATCGGTCACTTTGTCGCCAGAGGAGGCAACCAGATTACCACTAGCGCTTAATGCATAACCGCTACCCTTAATTAACTGACCCTTGAGTGCTGTCACACCACCAGTGATGGCTTTCACCGCCTGGAATATGGTGTTGAGCACAGATTTCTTAAATGTCCATGGATTGTAGTCGACTGAGTTGCCCTAAAAGTTGCATAGCAACAAAAAAGAGACACAAATATTTGTATGTAATAAAAAGTGTGTGAGAAAGTGGTGAATATAAAGGTAAAATACATGAGCCGACTCGTATGACTTGTAGCCATCGCCACCGCCACCACCACTACTGCCGCCCGAACTGCCCGAGGCTATGGACGCGGAGGCTTGTCCAATACTCGAGAGAAGGCCCGACTTCAGATGCGCAACGTAATCAAAACTGCCTGAGCGTTTCTGTATTTGGGACTCGCCGCCTGAGGCCGCATGGTCGCTATCGGGCAGTTCCACCTCTTCTAGTGAGATGGATTTGTCTTCGCTCTCTGCAGGATAGCTGTGCGCAAGTAGAGGAAGTGTGAGCAGCAAAATGTAGAACAGCTGAAACGAGTGAAAGGGACACTATTAATTAGAAAAGTGAATATGACTTTGATAAATATTATCTATATAGATAATTATATAAATGGATATATTCCTGCTCTCAGTACGATGGTTGAGCATAGCTAAGCAAAGAAAATTATAATTTCAACTATTTTTATACCCTGAACAGTGTATATGAAGTTACTGGCAAAGCCCAAAAGGAAACAGATACCTCAGTTTTTGAGATATCGACCTAAAGTTATGTACCCGTTCTTTTGCCCTTCCAAGAAGGTAATCATTTGTCGGAATGACCGATATTGGATCTCTATAGCATATAGGTGCCTTACAACCTGATGGATCGGAATAAAGTGCTTATATTTTTATTTTAAGACATATATTCGAAAAATTACGAATTATTGCCTAAGGCAATGCTCCAATCTTGAAGGAAAGTGTTCACATGGGACACTATAGCATATAGCTGTTTACAAACTGAAAGATCAGAGCAAAGTGTTTGTATGGAAAACTTTTTCATTTGAGCAGATATCTTCAAGAAATTCGGCATGGATTATTATCTGAGGCAACGTTGTAATCCGCCAAGAAATTGTTAAGATCGAGTCACTATAGTATATTGCTGCCATATAAACTTACGGATCTTGTAAGGAATATTTTGTGTTGTGAAGGGTGTTACAAGTTCGGTTCAACCGAAGTTAACACCTTTTATTTTTATTTTTGCAGTATTTTGTGCTCCTTTAATTTCTTTCAAAATTGCGCTGCGCATGCGCAACATATCTTACGTTGCTTCTCGCAGTTTTTGCTTTACGACTATATACCAGACATTGCATAATTGTAGCCTAAGTGCGCCAAGCATGTGCTCATATACATATATGTACAAATTTAAAACACTCAGCCATTTGAAAACTGTCAACGACTTCATTTACAAGCATTCCACTGCTTTCGTAAGTTTAGACGAAGCCACTTTGTGGCATTATCGCACTGGTGTTTCCGACGTCGAAAATACTTGCGTGTAAAAAATAAAGCAATAACTGTAATGAAAACGATATTAGAAATGATAATTATTAAAATGCATCATAGCAATTAATATGCATATCTATATAGCTTTAGTGCCTCCATAAACGTGCATGTAATAAAATGTCATAACGACTCTTCAAAATTCGTGGTTACAGTTGAGTACTTTCTTACATATTATTTTTATCTGGTCGTTGTATTATTGCATTATATTTATATACTCGTTAGCATGACACCAATACCACGCTCGAATTACGATCCAAATTTGCCTAGCTCATAACCAAACCCTCAGCAAAGTAAATTTTCTAGCTTTTTACACATTTCTCTTGTATATTATTTTTACAATATAACATGCCAAGATTGAAATTTAAAACTTCAATGGTTAGTGTTRTAGTTGAGRGTTAGCTCCAATATATCAGATATTACATACTGAGGGCAGCTGTAGCTGAGAGTGYTCACGAAGACCGTGGAGTGTCGATTCGGCGCTGYTCACAGCAACTMAGACTGACGTTTGGACCGACGTGGCGCATTTTACGTCGAGATCTTCAAGCGTACGAAATATCTATATTCCAAAAATATTAGGCGCTTACTAATCAAATTTTGTTCAGCAACAAGGCTCAAAGGATRTATAAAGAAGAAAAATTTACGCATTTCGGATGAAAACCAACTTGTAGAGATTCAAAAGCTCTTATTTCATCCAGAAAAAAAAAACGGTTTGGTGTGGTTTGTAGGCCAGTGGAATCATCGGTCCATATTGCTTCAACAAAAAAAAAAAAAAAAAAAAGATGGCGACCGGTATCCTGCCACTATAATCGATTATTTGACGCCTGAAATTGAAGCTTGTGATCTCTGCGCCATTTGGTCTTATAGAAACCAAACCAAAAACCAAGAAATCCACGGCGCCGCTTCTCGCATATCATATCAATCAATGGRTTTATTGAAATAACACTTCGGTGAGCAGATAGTTTCACGTTTTGCGCTGGTCGATTGSCCGYTAAGATCGTGTAATATCGCAAAATTAAACTTTTTYCTGTGGAGATATAAAAAGACTAAAGTCTTTTCGAACAATCTCGCTTCGAATCAGACCTTGAAAAAAAATATACGCGTAACATTCTCCAGTTACCAGCCGAAATGCTTGCACGAGTTATCGAAATTTGGACTCAACGGATGAACCAYTTAAGGCGTAGCAGCCGACAATATTTCAAAGAGATAATCCTCAAAAACTAAATGCCAAAGGATGTTCTTTCGAATCACAATAAACCAATTAAATTTGAAGTTTCTAAGTTATTTTATTTAAAATGTTGGGAACTTCGAAATAGATCACCCTTTATATTCACATACGTAAGTATATAGAATTTGTACACTCTTGCAACATATTGCTACAGAGTATAGTAATTTTGTTCACCTAACGAATATATATATAATATAAAACTAACCAAAAAAGATATAGGATTATGCATACAAGGAGTGTTCCAAACTAAACAGGATTTTTAAAAAACAGAACAGAACAAATGGTTTTTTCGGGAAGCCTTTTGAATGGCCTCTACGTTTGCATAACGCTTTCCTTTCATGGGCAAATGCCTTTTTCCGAAAAGGAAGAAGTCGCACGGTGTCATATCAGGTGAATACGGGGTGTGGTTAATGGTTAAGATGGGATTTTTTGTGAAGTAATAGGTTATATGATGCCCTTCGAATGTTGGATTCTGCGCAATTGTTGGTGGTCAGTCAGTCACACCTTTCGTAAGCCAAACGTTCGGCTAAAGTGCGATAAGCCGATGTTTTGGAGATGTTCAATTCCACTTCCATGAATTTCAATGATGATTTCGGCTGATTTTTGATTAACTCACGCACAGTTTCGATGGAATTTCCGATGATCAAGGATTTTGATTGGCCCACTTGTTGCTCTTCATTTATGCCCTCACGTCCACTTTGAAAACGTTGAAACCACTCGTTAAACTTGTTTCATCAATTGTAACGTTTCGATAAAACTCTTACCGATTTCAAAACAMATTTTATATTGCCTCTTTGTTTGAAGYTCATTTTCGCAAAGATAACACAAACTGACACTAAAAAAACAATAACTTCTCTCACTTCTCTCATTCTCACTGGACAATCGATAAAGATAGCAGATTTTAACCCACCAGTCGACATTAGATGGTGCCACAGGGGCTGCTAGATTCAAAAAGTACTGTTTACTTTGGACAAGGTGCGTTCCATATAAATGATCAGGATGATGAGAATTGAAATTCAAGTGACTGTCTGTCTGTCCATCCGTCAGTCCGTCGGTGAGCGTAATCGGAAAATTGCCATGCCCACAAATCGCCATTAACCGAAAACATATAAAGTGCCATAACAAAGCTTGGGTACTTGTGGGTAGACATTTTTGAAAAAGTGGAGTGAAGCATACATATGTATATATTTATCAATTGGAATATATCTTGGATTTCTATTGTTTTTCTCTGTGTGCTGTGTTTTTCGATTGCTTGACTTTCATTACAAATTTTCTTTTAGGGGAACCATGAAATCTACACATACGAAGTTCAGCATAGCACTATAATTAAGCGGAAAGAAAATATAAATATGAGCACTACTATTTATTTCTACTACTACTTATTCAGAATTTTTACTATGGCCATTCCTTGATGGTGGAGCTTTAATGGCATAGACTAAGAAATTGATAGCTTTTAACAGAGAATAGAGTAATGAAATTTTAGGTTTATTACTTTGACGTGGCTGATTCCAAATATTCTGAAATAATGKATGCTTCGATTTTTTATAATTGACAATTATTTTATCTCTCAAGTAGCATTCTTTATTAGTCATCATGGTAATCAAAGAAACCTAACAACATCTCATTGATTTTTGACAGAGTATTACATGGTTTTGCAGTTTCGGCTCATTTTGAACAGGTTGATATCATATGCATAAATCTACGCCTTGACATCAGTTATGATGCGTAGGGTTCTCAGCAACATTGTCAGGCTCCTCCAAAATACTTTCGGAAGTATATCGGGAAAGGAATTTCAAAAAAGGCTTATCGTAATCCAACTAACTGAAACTAAAATTATTGTTTTGGTCCTATGTTCTTAGTAGCTCTGGATGTCGGCACACGCTGTCGTTCACTTTTTATAGACTACCAACAACTAACATACTCACGCATATACTTATGTATGTATAAAGTAAATTAATTTCTATGAAACATAAAAAGCTTCAAAACATAAAAAATACTAATGAGAAACAGAAACCATAAATGAGTCAAGTACCCACATAAAGCTAGCAAAATAAAAAAAAAAATAAAAAAAAAATAAAAAATATAAAAAAAAATGTCACAGCATGTACGCGCACATAAAATTTTTACGGAAATGCGGGACTCGCTGTGCAAGTGTGTCAAATATCGCTCCGGACCGGCGTAGTAACTGCTTGTTAACTTAAAACAAGAAAAAACGTTAACTTCGGTTGCACCGAAGCTAAATACCCTTCACAGGTGCATTTATGTTTGTAACTATATGTTCAGTTTGTATGGAAGCTATATGCTATAGTTAACCGACTGGAACAATTTCTTCGGAGATTACATTGTTGCCTTAGAAAATTATCTATACCAAATGTCGTGAATATGTCTTGTCA
>NW_017535975.1:331879-341748 GCF_001853355.1 Bactrocera latifrons | reverse complement strand
AATATACCCTGTTCAGGGTATAACAAGAAGGGCCTACGCCAACCGGTGAGCGCAGTAACGGCAGTTTTGGGTTGCGCTTACCGCTTGTTTTGAGAAGGTATTCGCGTTTCTGCCCTTTGTTGTTGTGCATTAATTACATACGAAAATATTGCAACAGTGTCGGCCAACACACCCGAAAGAAATAAGTGAAAGTGTTATGACAAACAGACAGCGCGAACGCAAATACCGTACTGTGTATTCGTGCGTGAGTCGCTCGCTCTTAACGGACAAATGTGGAGATATGTCATACCTATGTAGCTAAAGGCAGGTATTACGAGTATAATTTAGTTTTCGCATTCGCTTTGTGTGTTTTCTTCTTAATACCTGAAATATTTAAATAATCAATAAGCAGTTTTGCCATATACATGACAGACGCTGAAGGGCGTGAATGAGCGAGCTGGTGTTGTCTACCTTAAACGAGATGATGCATTATTCAAAAAACTATAGTTTTGTGGCAATCGAAATGCATTGAATATGATAATGTATATTTAATGGCCCTTTTCTAATTATGTCATGGTTTGAAAAGTGATAGTCTCTCATATAGTCAGATTTTAATGACAACCCAGTGACCTTGCAACAATTTTAACGACTTTGGTTTCTCACGTTTACATTATATGATTTAGTGGATCTTTACAAAAAACTGAACGACAATCGTGTTGCTTARTGTTTTTAATAAGAAGTGCAACAATAATTTAATAAAAATTTCTTTTCTACTTTTTCTAAAAGATAAAGAAGGTATCTTCGGCACAAAAGTTAATAAATTCGGACTCCTTGGCGAAGCGTCTCCAAACGGGTTGAGGCTGATAGACTTCGCAGAGACTCAAAATATGGTTGTCTGTAGTACTAGATTCCAGCACAAGAAAGTTTGTCAAGCTACCTGGCTGTCTCCAGATCGAAAAGTTTAAAATCAGAACGGATATGTTGTGATATATGGACGACGAGTCACCACTGTTCTTGATGCTTCGCCGTAAAGATACACATCCGCCTCTGTGATGAAAAGTACGGACAAAAAGAAAGTTGAACACCAAGAAGCCGCAATTGCAAGCGCAAAGAAAACGGTTATTTGAAAGTAGTCATTAGGAACTCAGGTGTTGAAGGCGGAAGCGAGACGCATATGTAGACAAAAAAGAAAGAAACAGAAACACTTGAATTTTTCCAAAATCTCTTCTGTTGTGAGAGATTGTAGCTGTCGAAATACTTCAAAAACATTTGTAATTTTATGATACTCTTTCATATGTTTAGTTAAAGCAGAGAGTACTTTATCAATAATGACAATAAACACCTCAAATTCGAAGCGTTGTCCAGATGTTTCAACAAAGTCGTCGAGTGCAGTAGAGTCGCTGAAATAGTCGTACGTTGTATTTCGCTTGAATCGTCGTGATATCTGTTGTTCGTATTCTTCAGAGYAGGACAGATTTTTGAATCGTGCCTCAATATCAAATGGACCGCATTGCTTGGACGTAGCCATATTGTGATTCATAATTGTTGTTATTCCCGTTTCTAACTTATTTATCGTTGACAGTAGTCCGTAAGCTTTATTACGGCACTCCGCTTTTGGATCCACGTTATGGAAAATGTCTTCCAATGCTTGTTTAATAGTGATAGAACCACATTAAAGTGCCTTCGTAGCATCAGCTCGGGCTGACCACCTAGTGTCCGATAACCGTTTGAAGTAGAATCTTTAAGTGCGTTCGTAAGACGAAACCATCGATAGGTAGAAGCGGATAAATATATAGAGGTTTTCAATGAAATCGAAGAAAAGTAATGCTTCTATACAGCAGTCTGCAGCGCACTTAGCAACCAAATTTAATGAATGTGCAAGACAAGGAAATTATTCTACATATTTATTTATTTTCTAAATTCGGGCTTGTAAGCTGATGTATTTTCCACTCATGTTGCTTTGCCCACGACAATATTTGATGTTAATGCCACTCTCACTCAAGAAATCTAGTAAACTTTGAGGGAGTTGTTCAGCAGTTTGACCTAAAATGTCCACGAACTTAACAAATCATTCCACTGGTGCAGATGGCAGAACATGACTTGAGACTCCTTGCTCTTAAGGCAGCACTGACATAAAAAATTTTGCCCTGTTAGAAAGGTCAGCGTTATGATATAAAACAATGTTCTTTTTTATAATATGGAAGGTCACAAGAATATCGTTAAAAAATAATTTTCAACAAAAATATTGTAAAAATTTAATATTATAATTGTACATATTTTCTTCTGACGGCCATGAAGCATACAAAATTTGGAGATATTCGATAATGATTTCTTTTTATTTTATTTTACGAAAATATTTATTCAAGTAATAAAAAGTCACAAAAGCGGTATTCGGCCGAAATTTAACTTTATTTTGTTATAAAAATTAATGGATATTAATAAAAAAATAAAAATCTGGATGATTGACGGGTAGATAAGTCTAATAAAATAGATACTAGTCTAATAATATCGATTATAATATTTGATATTTGTTATTAAACATTAGAACATTAAAGTAAAGAAATTCGTAAAATGCCTACTTATTTTAACGATTGAAGGTGACGAAATCGAGTTTTAGATTTTTAGGTGGCAGGTGAGAGTAAAGCAAAACCCAAGCGGTTTGCTTTTAAAGCACGCAAGGGTATTTTACGCYCCATCTAAATTTATATTTTTTTAATTACGGTYAGCTGCTACGTGGCTAATCCGGCACTGCACTTGATATCTCCTATTAGCGCTAAATAGCGAAAAGAAAAAATGTGTAGCGCATTGTTGGTAACTCGGCTATAATCGCCCGAGCGGTGTCTATGCTAGTAAAGAAGAGCGCACTCTGTTGTTTAATAATAAGATATTAATAATAAAGTTGTCGATATTCAAGTGTGTCAATAACTTCCATTCGAAATATTACAACATAACGAATTCGATTAAAAAGATAATCGCCGATTCCATTATGTRTCTTCAACACACAACCGATTCAAGCGGCGATGGCTGCGGTATATACCTGTAATGTTATTGCTATGCAGAAAATTATATAATAACAGCAGAAACYAGCGCGGACATGCAACAACACAACACATCAAAACACGACACCACCGCAACAACAAACAACTTTCAAATACTAGCGAACGCTTCAGATATATCGAAAGACGGCTGAGACAATAAAAATGAATAATGAAATTCAAAAATATGTTTGTGTGTATATGTACAAGTAAGTGGATGAGTTAACAAAACAGAAGAGATAAACAAACAAAAACTAAATTGTGATAAGTTTGGACAGGTAAACCAAAAAAACAAAAAAGCGCAGTAACTAGTTTTCGTGGGCAGTAAACGACCGAGCGTGCTACTTATAAGTAAGCTACCATTTGCACATTACTCTTTCACTTTCGTTAAGGCAGAGCATAAAACGATGGAGAGAAAGGCGTTGAGGAATGAAGTGAACTGTGCTTACAAACGGCCGCGCCATAAAATTGCAGTGGAAACTTGCAGGCACCATGCAGAAAAGGCGAAAGAAATTAAAACAAAAATAATAATACCGAAGTGCATGGAAAGGTAAACATAATGCAGGCGGCATGCACTTGAACTTGTTGCCGCTGCGCGATGCACTTGAATAGCGCACGCAGGCGCATAAGCTTTGTGCAGTTTTCGCTTTGTTTATTTGCTTTCTTTATTTTCAGCGTTTGTTTTCATTAGCGTCGTTATCTTTTGTCCACTTAGTAATAGCGATTGCATTAACACAAGCAAATTGAAAAAATTGCTTTATTGCGGTTACGAAACARCTGAGGCACTGCTGCGAACGTGTCGCCTACCCAATAGGAACCGAAAAGCGAACTGTCATTTCAGAGAAATCCCTAAATCGGTAGGGTATTGAAGGCTTTGCGTGAAAGATCTTTACGATCGTCCCAAACAGTGGCCAAGCCGGGATTGACGGCTGTGTATTTGGTGGGATTTGAAGTCAATCATCCACTATGAGCTGCTCCCATATGGCCAGACGCTCATCTCTACCATCTACTGCGAACAACTGGACCGCTTGAAGCAGACGATCGTCCAGAAGCGTCCAGAATTGGAAAGCAGGAAGGGAGTAGTGTTCCGCCAGGGTAACACCAGACTACACACTTCGTTGATGACTCGTCAGAAGCTACGGGAGCTCTAATGGGAGGTTTTATCATATTCACCATATAGCCTAGACATAGCGCCAAGTGATTACCACCTGTTCCTCTCCATTGCGAACGCCCTTGTAGGTATAAAGTAGAACTCAAAAGAGGCTTGTAAAAAGTGTTTGTCCAAGTTCTTCGCAAATAAGTAGGGGCTTAGAACGAAACGGCACGTATTTGAACTAAATCCGATCACTGTAATTCTTTTTATAAAGCAATCATGCGCTGAATGATTATGGTTCTTTTTTAGTGGATAAATTATTTTTTCGCGTTAAAAAACGATTTAGTAACCTTTTAATCTAGTTTTCTATAATTCATTTTATATTTTAGTTTAAAAAAAATTCAAGAAAAAAATTGTTCTTTCTATTTACCATTTAAACCATTCACCAAACGTAAAACTGATCTAAAATATTCAATACAAAAGTGGATGGCGGCTATACCACTTCAGTGATACCATTGTACGAATTTAACTCGTTGGGTGCCATCTGAATTGAAGTCAAGATGATGAATGATTTTGCATGACTAAAATGCTGCTTGAACGCTAAAAAGGGAAATAGTTATTGCACTATATTGATGGTGATGATGACAAATGRCGCGTATCAAAGTGTTTCATCATTGACATGCTCGACTTCAAGTTGCAGGGATGCTTAAAAACTGTTTAGACAGAGACTGTGACTGCAAGATGTCTTGCCTCACCTGCCTTATAGCTCAGATTGCTTGCRGTTGATGTATAACGCTCTTACGGGAATACCCACTTAAGAACAGAGAAACAAAAACTTTCCTTTTTAGTTTTTTTTTTAACTGCCAGGTACACGAGCTTCCTAAATATATTTTTTTTTAGCAATTAATATATATTTTTTCATCAATAAATACTTTTTTTGTAAACAAAGTCCGAAATTTTGGTCAAAAATCAATTTTTTATTTTTGGAACCCTCAATTTTGTAAAAAAGAAAATATTTTGCTTATTTTTCGAATAATGGCTATATTTGACATTATTTGTTATATGTTTGTTTTTATTTTAATTTCAAAGGTTTCCAGCTTAGGATATAGTGGTCATAGCAAAACGTCTTTTTTGAGAGGAGCTCCCGGAGATCAGCTGTTATTCCTTGCCAAGTAAATATTTTTACTAATCCCAAGTCTTGAAATACAGTCAAAAGATACCGTGATATGTGTAAACATTTTTGGATCAATTAATTTAAAAGTTTTCTAAGAAAAAGTTCTGGAACATTCGTTTTTTCGGCCTTCTAAGTGTATATAAAATTTTGTCTATATGATTTGCTATACCCTATGGAGTTTGCCTACTAACCGCTGACTGTTATTGGAATTTTTACAATTTTTTTTTTTATAGCTGTACAGTGTTGAATGTACACTCTCTTCATCTCTAAGATTTTGTGCTAGCAATTAGTAAATTCAAAATCAATGAATGCACTTACAACTTCGATTGGCATGAGATTAAAAATTTACAAATATCATTGTTAACATCACTGTTAAACGTTTCTCATTGATTCCGAATTATATTTTATTATTCCGTAAATATAAATTTAATAATTTTTTATTTTAAAATATTTTTATATACCAGGAACAAAATAAAAATTTTGGTTAAACAATTGTTTTCTGTGAATCTTTGGCCATTTCCTTTATATTTTAGTAAAAAACATTGAACATAAAAAAAATTACTTTCTGTGGATATTTAAGATAAGTCATAACGGATAATTTCGTATATACTTCACAAAGCTAAAACTTCCAACAGTCCTCTTTGCCAAGAGTGAACTCTGCAAAAACAGCAACGCTTTTCACTTCAAGCCAACGAAAACGTCATTGCGGTTTTGTTTTATTGACTTTTTGCTTACAACAAAGCWTAACAGCCAAGTTCAATAATCAATAGCGCTTTTGCAAAACATGGCAAAGGCAGTTTTACTGCGAGACATTGTCTTAAATAGAAACTATCAGCCTTTGAACGCTTTCTCTGCACTTAGTGYATTTTTAATAAACAAAATGTTATGTACAATTATTTATTTGTTTTGCAAATCGCTTGTTTTTGCAATTAAACGCAATYCGTCTGCTCGCTCAGTGCATTTGGTCACTCATTTTTGACGACATTTCATTATTGATTTTGAAATTTTCAGCCTACATGCCGCAAAGGCACAACCATAACATCCAGTAATTCAAACACACACATATGTGCACTTACTCACCTTCATTTCGTTGATATGTTACGTGCTGCTGCAGCTTTATGTGGCAAATAATTGTCCGCGCTCAGCAGCCGGTGCTGAATATTTTAACCAAAGTTGGTGAACTATTTACCAGCGAGTTGGTCTGATCAGCGCAAATGTGTTCGCTTTGCAGTTTACAGTTAAGTGACGTTGTCAAATATATGAAAATGAAATAAGCCGAATACCGAAATGAAAAGTACTACGCCACGGCGACGACGACGTGCGTTGCGTTCAATAACAAAATCACTTTTACTCGCGGCCGYTCGTAAAGATTAAATGTCGACCGTAATCACCGACCGAAATCGCTACAACAACTAAAGACAGTTTTTATAATACACCGATTGCTTATTGTTGTTGTGAATTAACGCTTTATTGCTGCTTGTGGAAWGGTTTTTGTTGTTTTACACTGGAAGTGCGTTTGTTTTTGCATTCGATTTTCGTTGCTTCCGCAGCTGCGCTCTTGTGCTGTTCGTTTCACTTAACTTTCTTTCCACAAAACAAAAAACAAAAATGATTTCATTTGGTTTGCTGGTCTTGTCGCTACTTCGGCACTTTGCAATGGCAACACTTTTTAATAATTATGAACTTTTTATTTTGCACTTATTTCGCTACTTTCTCACAAAAASCGCACACTGTAAGCCGCACGTTTGTATTTGTACTATTGCTGCTGCTGGTCTTGCCGTTAACTGCAAGTTGTTGCCGCCTCAACGTGTTGAACCAATCTGTCGTTCGGTTTTGTGGCGTCGCTGACTTTTAAAGTGAATGCTGCCGCATTGCCGGCGAGCGCTTACCTTCAACTCGCTCTCTTTGGGGCGCTTGACGATTTGTGTCGGCGCATTAGTTTTGTTGCAGCAAGTCAGCAAGCAAATTGGCCATCGCTAAATTTTAGCTGCGCATTGCAGCGTTTTGGYTCTCCGCAGCGCGCGTTCACTCGCCGCCAGAGTTTTCACTCGCTTGATTCGCTCTTAATTTTCGTGTTTTTTTACTTTATCACTGCTGCTCTTTTGTTGGTTTTTTTGTGTCGAAACAATGCGTTTGTAGTTTATGCATCTCGACTTGACTTTATTTCCTTGACGCGCCACAAGTGTGCCGATTGTGTTAGTTGCGCGCATTTGATATCAGAATGTTGCAATAGTTATCGTTGCTGTTGTTGTTGTTGCTATCGATGTGGTTTGTTGTTGTTTTATATGCCTATGCAATTGATATTTAATCGCATTCGACTTAATGCAACGCACTGGGGTGCACAGCTGCAAATTTGTACAAAAGACTTAAAGCACGAACTTGTTGTTGCTCAAAGTGTTTGAAGGTAGTGGGGAAGTGCTTGCTGAGTGTTTTCAAGACTACAGCAATTATTTTTCTGGTCAGCGTAGGTGATTGGAAGGCAGTTTTKACAAATGACTACGGCATAACTTGGACTCTTAAGAGAATGTTGGCATAATTGAGGAAGTGTTTCGCCGCAGTYGCACAAAATCGAGATGTTGGTTTAATGGCCTTATAACAAACTTAACTACCAATAGTTTAAGACTTCTTMCAMATAKTTGCTAAATTGCTATGCGCATTGATTGACACATCACTTAGCCGTTGAGTTAACTTTTTCTTTCTTACAGTTGATTATATTGGTCTTCTAACTATCCGACATCATTTTTGTACTTGGTATAGATTGGGCGTCAATTGTGTCTTTCGCCCACGTTTCTTATGGACTTGGAGAAGCGTTTTCTCCTCAAAATAATGTTCTATTATCAGGCAAAACCCATTGTATCCAATATTATTTTTTCAAAGCATGAAGAAGCTCRTCATTCCAACGAATGCGATATTCGCCGTGGCCAACGCGCAAAGGACTATAAATCTTACGCAGAATAATTAGTGTCTTATAGAGCTTGGTTTTTGCTCGACGGGAGAGGACTTTAATTCTCGATTGCCTACTTAGTCCGAAGTGGCACCTCCAGGAAAGCGTTATTCTGCGCTGGATTTCGACGCTATTGTTGCTGTTAATGTTAGTTACAACTATTTGCAACTTCGAAGTTATGACTATCGACTGTGACGTGGGAGCCTAGTCGCGAGTGCGACGACTGTTTTGATGACAGGAGATATTTCGTCTTGCCCTCGTTCACTGCCACTCGTTCCATTTGCTTCGCCTCCTTGTAAAGTCTAGAGRAAGCAGAATTAACGGCGTGTGTGTTGAGGCCGATGATATCAATATCTTCGGCGTACGCCAGCAGCTGTACACTGTTATGGAAGATGGTACCTTCTCCGTTTAGTTCTGCAGCTCAAATTATTTTCTCCAGAAGTAGGTTGAAAATGTCACACGAAAAGGTGTCGCTTTGTCTGATACCTCGTTTGGTATCGAACGACGGAAACTTTGGTGTTTGGTGTTGATCAACGTCTTTTTACCAAGCCGTACTAGGTTTGTGGATTSGGCAGAGCACGCTTAAATCCCAATCGTTGTGCATGCTTTCGTCCGACCATATATTATAAAAAAGCTGACATATGCTCCTCATCCGTTTTTCGCTGCCGTCTTTGAATAGCTCGGCCGGCAATCCATCGACCCTCGCCTCTTTTTCGTTCTTCGGATGAGTACTGCTATTCAAGCTTCTTCATGGTCGGATAATGGAATATCGATTGGGTTATCAGGTTCGCCTTCTCCTGGCGTTGTGCGTTTACTGCCATTCAGCAGGCCGGAGAAGTGTTCCCTCCATAATTTGAGCATACTCTGAGCATTAGCCACTAAATCACCTCTGGCGGTTCTGCAAGAATAAGCTACGGTCGCATCATCTTTTCATAGAATTTGCGATAAATACCTCTGTCGGTCAGCTTGTTAAGCTTTTTATACTCACTTATATCGGCCTCTCTTTGTTTCTGTCTGMAAATGCTTCTCCCTCCCCTTTTCAACTCTCGGTATCTATTCCGTCCCGCACGTGTTGTGTTTGATCGTAATGTTGCGAGATAGGCAGTCTGTTTTCTMTCCGCTGCGAAATGGCACTCCTCGTCGGACCAGCTCCTCTTTTTCCGAAAGCCAATGGTCTCGGTTGCAGCTGTACGTAAGGAGCTTGAAATGCCGTCTCACAGCTGTTGACGAGTGCTCTCAGAGAGCAGGAGTGAAAGTCGAGTAGAAAATCATTCGCCTGTTTGTTGTGATTGCAGCTTCTCGACGTCGAACGTTCCGTGTGTTTGTTGGCGTGCGTTTTTTGCTGACAGAGGCCGGTGRGAATCTTGGCTGCAACAAAAAAGTGGTTCAAGGTGATGTTAGGACCTCGGAGCGCACGTACGTCTAGAACACTGGAGACGTGTCTTCCGACTATCACAAAATGATCGATCTGGTTGGTAAATTTTCGATATCGAAATCGATCAGCCTCAATTTATTTGGGAATGTTTCCTCGTGGAGACGGAATTTACTGACTGTTGCGCCAAAAATAGCGTTAAAGTAAACGCACTATTAAGGGTGTACAAATGATGCTAGAGTACACTATACAATGAGAAAGACAACAAGAAA
>NW_017535975.1:329830-331709 GCF_001853355.1 Bactrocera latifrons | reverse complement strand
AGCGATTTGCATTCAGCGAAAACAATTTTTTTGCCACGATTCTCGTTATGAACAACCTTCAARGCTATAATCCATTATTTCTTCGCTGTCATTTTTCTTAGACACAAATGATTTTTCAAAATGGTTTTTAATGATCCTAAGATATTCCAATAATTCCAATAAGATCAGTTAGTCGTCATTTGTTAAGCAAAAAAAAAAAATTTTTTTGTTTTGACTTGTTGATCATTACTTGATGTTGTTTGCCATTCAGGCTGTTGTTCGTCATCAGCGCGTTCTCAACACTCTCTTTGTTGAATAATTTTACTCATCGTAAAGTCCYATAAACCACTTTATGTCCTTTAGAGAGACAAGTGTGTACTAAACACTAATGATTATGATTTTAATATGACAATTGACATCTAGAAAGAAATATTTCGACGAATGGATTTTCCCGTGAAATTTAAATTAAAAAAAAGGATTTTCTCCACAGTAGTATATGTTCTCTATATGGTCTCCGACGTTTCCTTCYCCCTATACTCGTGGCAAACTTAATATACSCAGCTCTGAGTATTTTCATACTTACATATCCAATTGTTGCGCATACTCAGATATTGCCAGTTGAATACCATTAAAATAACTTAAGTGGTGACTTTTGTTTAGGAAGCGTTGGCTCTTATATTTTTTAGATGTTATAAATTTATTTCATTATTTTAACTTTTTGCATACAATATAATAATAACAGTTGTGCATTTCGGGCTTAAAACTGCACTACAAGTTGCTTCGGTTGCACAATTAACAAATCGCTTGAAGTGGCAGGTGGCAGCCCATGTTTCAGAGGAGTACATGTAGACATTTAAAATGGATTCGCCTCGTTTAAATTTTTATACTAAAAACAACAATTGCAGACTTTTGTGGAAAAGTTTATAGTGTGGATTTTTGGTTGTTGAACGCGCCAAAAGTGCATCCACCAAAACGAAAAATTGCATTAAATTTATAATAAAAGCTGCAGTTGCACCCAAGCAAAGACGCCGAATGTGCCTCACAAAGATTTGGTCGAGTTAACACCCAAGTTTTGTCAAATTGTTTTATTGCTGTTGTTGGCATTTTTCACTGTTGCATAATGCGGCATTATGGTGCAAATATTTTTCGGAGATTTTTTATGGYGCCARCTGCAGAAATGCTTTTGACAAGCGSTGCTCCAACGAACTACTCGAATGTTGGCCGAACGCATGTTGCACATGCAAGCATAGACACTCGAATGCAGGAGCGAACTCCGTCAATTTGCATACCATAAGCCTAAGTACATAACTACAAAAGTATGGACAGGCAAATGTGTACGATGAGTATCCATATTGACGCCACGCAGTCCGCACTTCGCGCAGCTCATTCGGAATATGGTGAATGTAGCAGTCAGGCTGCTTGCTGCCTTTCGATWGTGTAGTGCATTTTTGGCCGCTTGCAGCTTGCCTTGCTGCARGTGAGACTCTCATATGGCGCCACAATGCTGGAAATATCATAAAACCTCAATGTGTCGTCATCAATTGGCTGTTGACTTTTCAGCTGATGACTTTGCTTTGTTCCCCGCCACTTTTGTGTACCAAGGAGTTTATATGCGTTCACATAAAATCGTGCCAGATATATACATACATTCATATATAATTGTTTTTTTTACTTATATATCATCTGGTGAATACTTCCYTGCTTACGCACTGATGTTAGCTTCTGTTGACACAGTGATAATGAACTTTTGTAGTCGTTTGAACTCTCCGTCCATTCATTTACTTCTACTGCTTCTCTCACATATTTAGCTTTAAGCTTTAGCTAAGCAMATTACATAATTCCCTTAAGCTGTACTTAGTCGCGCTCGTTGAAATATTTGAAATGGGTCATTTAATCGGAG
>NW_017535975.1:316338-328655 GCF_001853355.1 Bactrocera latifrons | reverse complement strand
ATGACACTTTATAGGTTTTCGGTTTTCGCCATTTTGTGGGGGGCCGATTTTGCCCATCTTCGAACTTAACCTTCTTATGGAGCCAAGAAATACGAGTACCAAGTTTCATCATGATATCTCAATTTTTACTCAAGTTACAGCTTGCACGGACGGACGGACAGACAGACATGCGGATTTGAACTCTACTCGTCACGATGATCACTTTGGTGCATATAGCCCTATATCTGACTCTTTTAGTTTTAGGACTTACAAACAACCGTTATGTGAACAAAACTATAATACTCTCGTTAGCAACTTTGTTGCGAGAGTATAAAAACTAACGAGCCTTTGATTTAAATAACTTACATAGAAATTAATAATAATAATTTTCATTCATATATGATTAATTTCTTTATGATTTAGCTTCCAACCAAACTTTTTTTTTTTTTTTTTTTTTTTTTTTTTTTTTTTTTTTTTTTTTTTTTTTATTTTTTTTTTTTTTTTTTTTTGTGACATAATCGACTAGAGTATGAGTCTAAAAGGAGATTTCTCCCCTCCTCGTTCACATGTGCATTTAGCCTTTTGCAGTGGGTATCTGCCTGTCTATTTATTTCTTCGGCGGCTGTATTCACGCTCAGATCTCGATGAATATCAGCAATTCTGCGTACAAGGAGCATTTGTCTATTTCGGATGTTATGAATTTGTTCTCCTGTTGATTGCTTGTTTCAGAAGCCGAACTGATGCGATGGGATTACCTATTTTTCGTTGATTATAAATTTTAATCTTTCATAAATTAGTCTTCAAAAAGATTTGAGATTTGTGGACATAGTGAAATTGGTCTAAATGACAAGACTATATGAGAATCCTTTCCCGGCTAAAGAACCATAACAAATTCAGCAACTTTCCAAAGGCTTGGAAAATGTGTCAGATGGATTGCTTTGGTGAAAATAAAGGTGAGGTTTAGTAAACATTTGTATGGTAAATCCTTTAATACTTCAGCTGTAATAAAGTCCAGTTGCTTTCTTAACTTTAAGCTTTTTAATAAAGGGTTACCTCAGCCCAAAGCAATATCTGATATAACTGTATGTTTATAAGGGTTCTTTCCATATATTCACTTTTTGGATACGTTTTGTGTTCCCCATTTGGATTAACTTTAGTTATAGCATTTTTGGAATGTAATACTTGGTATTCTCAACAGAGACCATCCAATTCTTCCTTAAACTCTGCAACTGATGTCGTGATCTTCATCACTTAAGCCAGAAACTAACATATGTTTATGTTATCCGAACATACCGAAAACTAATCAAGATAGATATGGATTTTTATATATTGAAATCCGGATGTTTGTCTGCCCCACCCGGATGCCGTTGTTCCCTCCAAAAGGTTTAATGTAATCCAAAACTACTTATAAACAATAACTAAATTCGCTCAGKACAGTTTTTGTAGCACTCCTCGCAACATTTTTCAACAGAGAACGAGGTTTATACAAAGAGTATCTCAAATTTTAAATTTTCTCTGGCAACGTGTACCCGATTTAGCATTTTGTTGTTGTTTATGATGGTACTCATATCCTTTGTTTATCCTGACAAGGTCGACCATTTGAAATGTTTAGTTGACAGCTTTTTGTTGGACGCGTTTTGGTTCGTCTTCGAGGTTTGTTCCAAAAAATGGATGGTCYGTATAAAAATTTATTGGAAAACAAAATTAAGTGCGCGGGCGCAGTCCAAATATTTTGAAGTTGGCCTTGGCCAAAATCAGCGCTTATAAGTGATACAAAATATTTCGAGTGTCGAGAACATGAGAAGGATAAAGAGCATTCGGTCGCCAGAGCACRTCACAAAAAATGAAAATACTAATGAAGTGATGAAAATGGTATTGACAAATTTTGAATTACTGTTAKAGAAATGGCTCAGGAATTTAACATATTGTTTAGCTCGTGCTATTTGATTTTAAACAATGATTTGGATATGAGTCCTATCGCCACAAAATTTATCCCAAAATTACTCACTTTCGACCAAAAAAAACGTCGACATTGTTTAGGAGATGTTGGCCAACGGAGGAGCTAAACAAGATCTCAAAAGATAATTTTTTAGGTGCTTGAAGGATTGAAAAAACTTTGAGGGATAAAAATATATATTCTTGAACAAATAAAAACTTTCATATGAAATAAAAAAATCGCAATAATTTTTGAACAAACCTCATATAATTATAGTAGACTGTAAACAACTAATAACAGAATTCGAAAAGATCCAACTGACTTTAAAGAGCAATTTATTATTACGAGGCATGTTAATCGTATATAAAAAAGATAAAATCTAATCGAAAACTATCTCCAACTATAATGTTTTAATATAAAATTTTAACAGGACCTAAAAAAATTTCCGTGACKTTTATTCTTGCAAGTTGATAGAGTACAAAATGTTCGGTTACAACTGAACTTAGCTCCTTCCCYTCTTGATAAACTTTCTTTTCTTTGTATTACAGTTTATTATCACCGAAAATAACAATTTTCGTGCTTTTTGCAATATATTTAGAAATGGGTTGTTTGGTAGATTTAAACATGAAACATTATTTCAGTTTGCCTAAAAAATGTGAAATATTGGCAAAGTTTCTTTTTTTTGGATTTTTAAGCTATCAAAGTAAACAATAGTTTAGTTGGATACCCAAATATTCCACATTTTCAATATAGTGATAACCAATTGTGGTAAAACTGTCCCCAAAATATTACATATACAYACATATTTTGGCCAGATTATACTGCCTTAAGTCTGACCTTACATTCAGTTCTAAGTTGTTAGACTTAGTATCAAGGTAGTCATACATAAAAGTAAACTTTTGTTCAATATCGATAACATAACATTTTAATGGAACATATTACATATTTATTCTCATATAACATATCAGATATGTAAATGTCCAAATTAGTGAAATGAAATGTTCGTTGTTATCACATAAAAACTTATGAACTTAAGCGTTGAAAATGTTTTAGAGTAATTTGAGTGCTTACCCCCGTAGGAGAGGCTTCAAACTTCTACCGTCAAGGTCAAAATGAAAAAGTTCTTGGTATTTCATRGATAATTTCCGCCCGTAATARGGYTTAAAWAAAAAAAAAAATTAGTAATTTATAGCTATACGTATTGTAGTCTTCGTGGGATAAGATGTGAGAGTTGAATTGAACAATACTGAAATACTAAAAWATAAATGTAATTTTGTCTCCCTTAGCACAACAGTTCCTTGTGGTAGCAAATAACTATAATTTTTCCTCAAAAGTACCAAAACCAAAATCAAATTGAATAGTGACAAACTCATAAGCAGTACAGCCACGTATGCTCACAATAATTAAATAATAAATAACAACTTCCTCAAATGCTTATATACACARTAAATGAAGAGATTTCACATAAATTATAATCACACAAGCTTAAGCTCCATGGACAGCCCGCATTTAAATTATGAATTTTTCATCATCCTGGTGTTTACTGTTTGCAGATTCTTTTTTTGGTTTTTATCAACAGAGTTGTTTTTTGCCGTCCGCCTATTACGTAATCGATTTGAATGTGCACATATACATTTATCTATATATATATACATATGTATATATAATTTATACGAAGGTATGTATATATGTTTGTGTAAACGTGAATTTTCCAACTTGAACTTCATCCCGGCCGAACACGTTGGTCGAARTGGTGGAGCGGCATTCAATGGTGAAAATCTGGTCGTCAGCAATACTGTTCACATGCACACATACATTGGTATAATCCGTAGGCGAGCTGCRGCAGCTGGTTACTTCATCCCAAGTGCAAGTCCATGCTGCAAGCGCCACGCTGTCGGYAGGCAGCCCACGGCCAACAAGTCAAACAGCCCAATTGCCATTGCTCACATTTCGTTAGTGCAAGCGAGTTGCAAGCGCGCTTTSGTTGTTGCTACTTTGTCGCAGCACTTCCCCAATTCGGAAACCCACTTCACAAGTTTTGGGCAAAAGCAAAGTGATTGTTGTTGCTTTTATCGCTGCGGCTTTACTCAGTCGCACCGCTCTTTCGGCTGTACATTGCGCGCCGCGGCGTGTTCGGGCGCCTGCGTTGTCATTGCGGCTGTAACGAAAACCTCTTGACATGCTCCTGTTAATCACAACGCCGCAATCGGAAGTATTGCGGAAGTGATGGAAATATGCAAGGCTGCACTCGCATTTTCAGCTGCAATTTTTACTCTTCACTCACTCGTTTAAAATCACTTATGTGAATTAATCTTTTTGTGTAAAAATAATTTTGTAATATTTTTTACTTTTGTACAGTACATATATTTCATGGACATTTTAGCTGAAGAAAAATAATGGAAAGTGAAAGTATTGAACTGCCAGTGTGTGCATATTATTTTTATTTATTAATTTAAGAGAAAAAAAAAAAAACAAACGAGAGAGACTTGTGAGTTAGCTGAGCTCTTTGATGTTGGATCCAGACGCATTTTAAACTGAGTATATATGGTACTATGATTGTTTTGGCCCATACAAATGAAAAATGTGTAAAGAAGTTTTAGACATTTATTTAAAAAAAAATTGGTAATAATTATTTTAGTAACATACCCTTATAATCATATCTTTGTTCCGATATTCCGAACATGCGATCTTGTCAGTTTATATCACATCATTCATTTGAAGCGTTTCTACTCAAATATGTCAAACTTTGTGTCTGAAAAGACATTAATGCGAAAGTTCTCCTTCATTATTTAAATCTGAAGAAGATCTCTGTCTAATATCATCGCGTTTTAGTGCACAATAATGGAGAACATGCTTTCGCCGAGCAATAGTGCCTAAGAGATTATCCCGATTTAAGACTTGTTATTTTTGCTTGGAAACAGAAGTTCGTCATAGGCGACCAAAAAAGTTTGAAGGTAAGGAACTGGAGGCATTACTCGATTAGTAATCGGCCAAGCCATTTCAAAAATTTAAAAGCAGCCGAATAAAATGAAATGAGACAAAATGCTGCTTAAATGACTAATGCCGTTTTTGCGACGGATGAGAATGTTGATGAAAAAGAAATATATATTTTTAAAACTTACCCAATTAGTAAAATTATTTGTTGGGACCAGAAGAAATTGCTGTATTATGAGCTTATAAAACTGGGTGTACCCATTAATTGAGAACGCTACCGATAACAACTCATCAAATTGAAGTGATCGATTGCCGAAAAACACCGAATATTGCGAACAGAGACGAGACAATAGTTTTCCACCGTGACAACGCTCGACCTCATGTCGTCAGACTGGTTAAAAACTACACGGCAAATAGCGATTGGGAGGTTTAGCCTTGCTAGCCTTATAGCAAAGACGTTGTCTTTTCTACTGTCTTTTGTTTTGGTCGGTGCAGAACGCTCTTCCTTCTTTGGAAAACACAGCAGAACAGAGTTTCGAAAATTCGTTTGTTTAATAGTTTGGCGACAAGTCGGCGCTTGCTTTTAGGAAACTACAAATTGAAAGAAAGATGAGAAAGAGTAAAGCTTCAGATGTGCAGTATTGTACAGTTTTTTGCAGCAAACGTTAAAATTTTAAAAGGTATATTTTGTTTTATCGCCTTCAAAGTAACATCTATTTGAAGTGAAGCACATGTGCCAACGCTTCTTCCAATCGTCAAAACATTTTTATGCGCACTTTCCGGGAACGAGGCATGTCTTCGACGGTCTCCCAACCATTCTTGAATATTCTGTACCACTCGTAAGTGTGCGCTTTTGATAGAGCAGATTCACCAAAAGCTTTCTGCAATATTTTCAATATATCGGCACACGAAAATTCGTTCGCACCTAAAAATTTAGCATAAATATGTTGATCAATATTTTCGGTCTTTGTAACATCGACAAACACTACTGAACTCGACTGACATAAACAACTGACATAAAGACCTGCTGTAAACACACTGGTTGACAGTTCGAGCTTATTTTGGGCATCATAATTAAGGACAGTTATACCAACCTAGGAAAAAAATGTATCTGTCTTCCATAAGCGGGAGACTTAAATGAAGAATTCTCGATACTTTCTTGACCAGGTGTATGTGGAGTGGATGGGGTTATCTTCCGATTCCATCTATTTTTACAGTGTCTTTTACTGCTAACAGTGTAACTTTGTGTTCAAAAGCCCCATATAACAAATATATAAATCGAGTGATTTTAATCCATTTGATTAGTGATGTTATGTGAGGTACCTTAATAAATCTCAGGCAACGTTTTATTTTTATACTTATTTTTTACCTCTATTTTTGGCATATTAAAGGTACGTGGTAATGGCAAAAATAAATAAAATCGARTAAATATTACCCCCAAATCCTATTTATTACAAACGCATAATGATTTCAGTTTTTCTAACAAACCTGATAAGTTATATCAAGGAAGTTTCGAGGTTCCCTACTATTTTTAGGAAAATCAAAGAAACTTCAGATTAAAGGATTTGCTATCATTCGAAAGATCATTAATTCTCAATGGTTCCTCCGTTGAGAGCACTTCGACTAGTAACTGGCGAATGATATGATTGTCCGTATAAGCATTAGACTTTACATATCCCCACAAGACAAAGTCTAACGGTGGGATATCACACAATCTTGGACCAAAGCGTAAAATTATGTATTTACCGAAGTGTTATCTCAGTAGATGCATTGAATGATCCGATGTGTGGGAGGTGGTCGCGTTTTGTTGAAGCAAAATGCTGCCGATTTCACGAGCTTCAATTTCTGGTATCAAACACTCGGTTATAGGCATCATTTTTAAAGAAATATGTACTGATGATTTCACCAGTGGCAATCCACACCAAATCGTTTCTTTTTCTAGATAAAATGGCAGCTTTTGAATGCCTTCAGGTTGCTATTCGTCTCAAATGCCGCTATTTTGTTTGTTTACATATCCATTGAGTCAGAAATGAGCCTATTTGCTGAACGAAATTTGGCTAGAAAACCTCGAATCTTATTGGAACTTGTCAATACCCAAAAGAGCGAAGCGATGTCGTGTGTCAAGTCGTATCATACGTTAGTCCGCGTTGCTGCGAACGGCGTCGAATAAAGTCCCCCCCGGTCTTCGTGTACACTATCAGCTGCGGCTGCTATATTTTCTTCACTGCGTGCTGGACATGATCTATTCGGTCGAATATTATCCGATAATGGATGCTACGTCTTAGGATGGGTGACTGTGTTAGGCATAGAACGCTCAGAAGGCCGATTATGGACCGCAAGTTAACAAGAAGCACGCGAAACATAGTTTTTACAGAACGTGAATTGTCGCAATAAAAGTTGAACGATTTGTAAACGTTGTTCAATGATCTGTCAAAATAAAGCTATTGAAAAACGTACCTCTACTTGTATAACCCCTTATATGTATGTATGTAAACAATTGCATGGGTTCCGATCCTTTGGTTGACTTTCGGAACTATGTGGTATTTAAAAGTATAAAGTGTACGGTTACACCCGAATTCAGCATTTCTTTGAAATCTATCATCGCAAATTTGCGTGTCCATTTGTCGCGTGTTGAATTACAGCTGTTTACCCAAGTAAGTTGAGTTGCAAGTACGCATTACTATATGCGTAATCCTATACACAAAAATTTGCGCGAATGTTTGACACACTTTATACAAATGTACACCTGTATGTAATTTGTAACGAAAATTCCAAGCATGACGAGAACGACAACAACATCCAATCTTGTCCCCCGCGAACAACGTGTTTCCCCGCGACGACAAACCTGCTCAGATATGCATAAGAATATTGATGTTCAGCATACTCTTCTATAGATGAAAGATGCTCCATGTTGAATGCAGTTTTTACTAGATGTCTTGAAAAATTAATGAATGGAAGTCAGTGTTTCTTTACTTTAGTTATCATACATGTTAGTTACAGTTATGAGCGAAGTCAAGGCTAAAATAAAATTCGTGATAGAATAATTGGAGCTCAAAATAATTCAAGAATTTGAATTAATATCGTTTTCAGTTTACGTTTGTGCGTATCACCTAAAGCTATATACATATATATATAGAGTATATATACAATTGATCTGGATGACGAGAATAGTTGAAATCCGGTTGACTGTCTGTTTGTCCATCCGTGCGTCGGCCATGAAGCTGTAACTTTAGTAAAAGTTGAGATATCTTGATGAAAGATTGATGAAAGTTGGTATGCAGGATCCTTAGTACAAAAAAAAAAAAAATTCGAGTTCGTTGATGGCCCACAAATCGCCATTAACTGAAAACACATAAATTGGCATAACTAAGGACTAAACTAATTTGTAAAACTATAATTTGACACAAGGGGTCGCAGTAGCAATGGCACCTGTGAATAAAAAATTTTAAAAAAGGGGGGCGTGGTGGTATGAAATTGCTTAGATTCCGATTTTCTAGTTGATGTTTTTCATCGTAAGATATTTCCCTCGCTTGGATTAATGCAAGTTGAAAGAGTAAAAAATGTTCGGTTGTCGAACGCCGAGTGACATAAGCATTTATGATTGTATATCTTGTCTACTATTAGCATTTATCTTATGGTAATTAAGTTAATAAGGACACACTTTATGAAAATCGAATAATTTTGTTAACGTTTTCAATTTAACGCCTACAATCTGTAAAAATTTTAACTTTCTTCGAGGTTTTGCAAAACCAAACACTCTTGTTTTTAGCAAATATAAAAACCATAAGATTTTGTGTCGAAGAACTGTTTGTCGGGCATTCGCAGGAATAATGTTCCAGTGTTTCATTATCCTCTGCACATGCCCTACATTCTGCCAAATCCATAATACACATTTTCTAGAGGTGAGAACTCAAGGGTAGGTGCTCTGCGATGAAAAGTACAATGTTGCCAAGCTCCCTTTTGTCTGTAAGTAGCAGATTTTTGGTCACCATTAACACTATTTTAAAGCTCCACTGCTTCAAACAAAGCCTGAAGGAACTGAATGGCCTAGGGCAGCTTGGGKGGAGWTGGTTGCCCTGTTTTTTTCAGGAATCAAGCCTGTTGTGCTTGTTCGATACCACTATATGATWGTATGAAGCGGATGCCACTTGTAGAAAGCCAATAGGTTATGTGTGAGTCGTATTGGATTTTCTGTAGGGGTTCCACATTGGAAGGGACTCGGAAGTCCTGCTCTCAATGTGTTCTCTCACGCTTAATTTTTATATTTAGGACAACACTGAGAGTGAAATAGTTCTACACCTTAATGAGGGGTAATGAATTGTAAAGTTTTCGTAGTTCGTGGCTATATGCCAAGCCGTTGKAGATCTCAAGGGCCTTTTATAAAAGACGGGATATGCAATTAAGATTCAACCCTGAATCGATTACAGCGAGATTGCCCGCGTGGCAGCAATCTTGAAGTTCACCCGATCAAGGAGAAGCAATAATTCGTTGCTCAAGGTATTACACAGCAAGTGGAATAGGTTGCCTCCCTGCGAGTTGCCACAAGTGATCTGGTGAGTGATTTTTATACAGTGGCCATCGTATATGGTTTGTCGATTGCTCAGCATTTGAAGCAATAGCAGATTAGCCGTACCAGCATTGTTAAATGGACCTACAGTAAATTAAGGGGTTATATACAGTTAGCAGTCCGGAAAAAAGCAAATTTTCTAGAGTTTTTTCTGAGAAAACTTTTAAATTTATTGATCCAAAAATGTGTACACATATTACGGAATCTTCAAACTGTATTTTAAGACTTAGTGTTAGAAAAAATATTTATTTGAAAAGAAACAACAGCTGATCTCCTGTAGCTCCTATTAAAAAAGACGTTTTGTCTCTGAACCGGAGTCTCTAAGATTAAAAAGCCAAACAGAACAAGTAATGTTAAATCTAGTAATGAAAAAAATAGCGGTTTCGCAAAAATAAAATAGATTTTTTACCAAAGTTTTGGCCTTAAGTGTTTATAAAATAAAATTTTTATTGGTGAGAAAGAATCTAAAATTAAATAATTGAAATATATTTAGGAAGATCGTGTTAAAATTTGAGACTAATCGGTTCAGCCGTTTTCGAGTAATGTTGGTCACTGACTTTGAAAACACAATTTTGAGAAAAAACCCGTTTAAAGTATGAAAAGTACTTCCAAGCACTCTGAAGCGCTTTTTCAAATTTGCGTCTAACTTCGAAAATATTTATTGGAATGATATGAAATTTTCTATTATTAAATATATGTCACTATATTGAGAAAATAAAATAAAAAAATGATTTTTTGAAAATTCTAATTCTTAATAATCGCTTAAACTACTCTATTATTGAAATTGCTAACGTGTTTTAAAATTATTGACATATTAATTACATTGTGCAAAAGTAATTATGAAACATTTCGTATTACAAGTATTTCTCCTTACAGTTTCTACAAACATATATCGGTTGTGATCCATTGCGTATGAGCGACTTCGACTAGAAATTACTTCCATTTAGTTCTAACCACCACGAAATAAACTTGACAGCTCAGGTAATGTTTATTATTTGCCACCTATTTTTCATGCACTAAACCACTACGTATGTACATATACAAACTCAACCGCATTTCAGCGAAGGCCAAGCGACRCGACTATGTGGCATGCGTCATGCAATTTTTCGATGTTTTTCTTTTAGATTTTTGATAGYTGCTTTTAGCTATTAACCAATCATTTGTCAAATTTGACCATCGCTTTCGTGCAAGTAGCTTTGATTGTAACTCAACGGCTTTGGAATGTGTCTTACTATGGACATTTGAAATGCGCTGGCAACTCTGAAAGGCTATTCTGCTTTTTGCCCAACAGCTTCACACCTGCACTTTTCTTAACCGGTTTGTTCAACCCTATACTGCGATCATTTTTGTTATATTTCTGTCTAACCCAGCTCAGTAATTTCAGTGTAAAAGCACATAAAAGTGTTGACTAATTAGGCCTATGTCGTGTACTTGTCCACTTGTCCATTCGCCGGCCTGACATTTGCCACTTTGCACTTTTTTTATTTCTAAATACTAACTATTAGCTTCGTTTATGCGCTGGCYGCCTGCTTTGCTCCCATATTTGTTACTATTTTTATTTCATTAAACTTTTAGGAATCTTTTATGACCACCCATTTGTTGGCTACTGTTTTGGTTCAACGTTTATTGCTTTAGCCATGGCAGTTGGCCATTAAGACTTTTGCCAAATTTTTAACTCACCCGTCTATGTGTATGTGTGTGTGTGTGTAGTAATTTAATTACCTACTTATTTTCATAGTTATATATTTGCTTAGTGCACGCATATACATATRTGTGTATGTATATCGGCGTATACTAGTGTTCACTTGTGTGTTTAATGTACGTATATCAATGTATATCTATCAAGCACATTTAATTATGCAATTTTACGTGTCGCTTTATACTTTTTGCGGTTCGTCATTTTGTGAATGTTTGCGTGTCGCCGATTTTATTGGTTTTATTTTCATATCAAAAGTAGTCAAAACATTTTTTTCAACTATATCATTTAGTTTTTCTTTTTGGGTTTTCTTTACTGCTTGCTCTCTACAAAATTTTGTTTGACAAATTACATTAATTGCTCAATTTCTCATTTCAGCCATACCCATTCGTGGTCGGTTTAATGAAGTGTTGAATTTGTGTCTATTTTCCATTAAATTAATCTTTTTTTTTTATTTAGTTCACTGTTTTAATTCAGTCAAGGACAGAGTTGGTCAAATACAAACCTTTCTCAYTTAACTTTGAAGCGAAGGAATATGACTTATGACTTTAAGCGTTAAAGCAATTCCGAGTTCTACAGATAGATCTATTTTTAGCAATTTTTTCCGAGAAATAATTAAAAGACATCAAACTTTCCTTTAAAAGCTTTTTAACATACATATGTATTTGAATGTTTAAAAATTGTAGTGYAATTTCTGCTTCACGTGGCGGGCACTGGGTCAAAGCGTCGAACTGACTTTTTCAAAATATATAATATAAATAGCCTCTTTGATCGCCTGTGATTCTAAGAACTCTTATTATCTGAAACAAAGCAATTAGCGCAAATTTTCTGAGATTATAGCAGCATAGTATAGCATAGCCATATTTCACAAATTTCGTGATTGGACTATAGTATAATCGATATTATATGCTCACTTAATTTTGTTAAAATGTTTTAGTTCAATATTAGACATTTAGGGGTTAGGAGTAGTATTAACACRATTTTATTCATATTTGGCACTACATCAGATTATTACTAGCAAAWAACGCGATCTGAGTGCCCTGAGCACGTGTATGGTGACATTCTTTCTGAGAATTTCAATAACATATCTTACAAATTAATGTATATTTTTGGTAAAAAGTCAGGTATAGATACCAGTGATCAAGAATACGTAACTGCGAACCATGGTCTTGGCAGCGCCTACTTCTATGTGAAATCGCATATTC
>NW_017535975.1:291748-314994 GCF_001853355.1 Bactrocera latifrons | reverse complement strand
ACGCAATTCATACCCAAAATATCTACCAAACTGATTCGAACGGACTCGCAAGAGATGTCGAGCTTTCTTGCTATCTCTCTAGCACCTGTCTGCCGATTTTCTAGCACCATATYMTTAAATTTTTTAATTTTYTTCATTAGTTGAAGAGGTCGAAGGTCGTCCATAACGARTCATGTCTTCAACGATCTCTCTACCATCATTTTCCTACATTTGCAACGATCTGCACACGGAATTTGGTTAGAAATAAGTCATTTGCGACAAATTCTTTGTTTGATATTTTTACTTATTGTTAAACAGCTGATGTAAATAAACTGGTTGACAGATCGCGCTTATATTTGGCACAGTAATTAAAGATAAACCTACCAACTTAGCAAAATACAATTTTATGAAATATCATTTAACTGGAGAATTTTATTATAGTTTCCGAGCACAACGTATATAGTATATAGAAACGAATGACTATTACTATGTGATAGGCAAACAGTGATCCTCATCGAATCAGCTGGATAGCATGCAAATATTTGTARCAGAGTTTTCATTTTTGAAATGCGAAAAACTATCTTCAGTTGCAACATAAACAAACATTYCCTTTATAGCTATTGTATTAGTTGAAGTTGGCCTTAAGTTCGCACAAGGGTTAAAAAGCACTAATGCAGCACAAATTATTAAGCTCAACTTGAAAGCTGACGCACTTTGGTTATTGACGCTAAATTAAGAGAAGCTTTAAAACTAAGCCTAGAAGTAGGCTGCAATTAATATGTTTTTTATGCAGTGATACAAAAGTACAAGTAATAACGCAAATCAATCACATTTTAACTTTTTTATGACATGAAAAATCTTATCGAACTAATAAAATCTTGCACTAGGGTCATTAAACATTAATATGTGATAATAATAATAATATATGAATGAAAAATTGTCAGGTTCAGGCATAGGCCTAGTACATATGGTATATAAATAATTAAGAATATTTGACTTCTGGAAGGTTTTGCTTTATAGACTTTCAAACACGTTTGCTAGCATTCCTGTGCTTCAATTCCCATGGTAGCACTTCTCCATTAAGAAAGCCTTCTTCGTAACACACAGCATCCAAATTTTGCATGTACAAGGTGCCTTCCAAAGACTCTAGCGCCTCGTGGTGGCGCTATCTATTTCATGATATTTCATCGATTGGAAGTGAAGTTATTGTGCTTTAAGTGTCACTATGTTTGTGTTATCTGTACGAAAATGTGCTTCGAACAAAGAGCTAACATTAAATTTTGTTTTAAAATTGGTAAAACTTTTACCGAAACGTTTCAATTGATGAAACAAGTTTATGGCGATGATTACATCTCCAAAACATCGATTTTACGCATTTTTCCCGAGCATTTGGGCTTACGAAAGATGTGTGCACGGTTTGTWCCGCACAAATTGACTGACGATCATAAATTGCTCAGAACCCAACATTCAAAARACGATTTTTTCACAAAAAATCACATTTTAAACATTAACCACTYCCGGTTTTCCTCCTTCCTCCTTTTCGGAAAAATGCATTTCCCCATGAAAGGAAAGCGTTATGCAAACGTAGAGGCCATTCAAAAGGCTTTCGCTGACATACTGGCGGCCATACCGGCCAACGAGCTAAAACACTCGTTCGACATGCTTTTGGACCGTGCAAAAAGATGTTCTGAAGCAGAGGGAGACTTTTTTTTTAATAAAATAAATTGATTTTGCCAAAAAAAACCATTTGTTCTGTTTTTTTTTTTTAAGTCCTATTTACTTGAGAAAGCACCTTGTATTTTTAAAGATATTTTACATCCCTTAGTTTTATATGTCTATATGTATATAGCTGTATATGTCTCTGYTCTTTATAATTATGCCTTTGTGGACCTATAAATATTTTCTCTTTAATTTTTGCCCCGCTCAATTTGGGGATCTACTCTTTCTGATATAAAAATCGATTTTGGCACATATGTCATTCGGCACTTCAAGCAAAACTTACTATATTACATAATCGTTTGGTTCGGTAAAATAGTCTAAACAGCTCTGTTCAATTAATGACGTGAAATTACGACGCTGACACTTAAAATTAAATCTTCACACACATAACAAAAATTGCCGGCGTCGTTAGAATACTTTACGATTACAATGTAACAAACGTAAGTATACATATGTATTTACATATATGATGTCTGTTCGTCGAATGAAATAGTTGTCCAACCTTAAGATAAATGAAGTTATTTATATGGTGTGAAGTGATAAATGTAGCTGTCATAAAATAACCAGATGTGATTGAAATAAAATTATTACATATTGGTTAATGTTTATTATATTGCAATTTAAATAAAATTCATCACAAAGCTTGTGTGACAAAAACAGTGTTGACTTTTCGTCAAATTTCCTTTAAGAGAAACTTGTGTTCTCATTAGTTTTTAGATTTAAATTTGTCTAACTCAGCACTTTTTATTTTAGCTTGCTTTCTGTTTGAATGTTAATTATTATCAAGAATCTTTGATAACGAATTCAATTTGCATATTAATATTTTAATTCAGAAAGCGGTTTCTGTCAGTATTTCAGACTTTTTMAAGCATAGTCTCAGTGAGAGACCAGTTAATATTGCTAACACAGTTTCTAGTCACAAAAAATAACAGATCAAAAAGATAAATAAAACAATTAGATGAAAAAATTTAAAAATGTGAGTACAGTTACTTATTTTGTTTAATAAAAATAATAAAACATTTAACTGTTCAGAGCAGAGTCAATAATTTTTGAAAATAACACAAAAACTCTGGTAGGATGAAACTCATTAAGGATTTACATGAGATTCAAAAAATCGAATTTATTATTTTATCAAATTCCACAACACCTCTAGAATATTGTACTAATTTCAAKTTCATCCGAGWTATAGTTTCGGAGATACAGCCTTGTGAACTTGATGAACGAGGTTTTAAAATAGCTTCTACTTCAACCACGACGGTCTGAAGTTCTTTATACAAATGTCAGGTTTCAAAGATTTTACTGCCGCCTTTAATAAGCCCCCAAAATGCAGGGCGAGGCGAAATGAAACAGAACTCAAAATTAAAGTTGTTGCTATAACTAGAGATGTTAGCTAGGCTAAGTGCGCCATCCTTAAACGCGTTTATCTCGAAACTGTGTTTTTGAAGTCGGTTGGCAAGATTTCCCGAGAATGACTCAACCAATCTTCATATAATTTTACACAAATCTTTGAAAAACAACTCTTAAAGATTTGGAAGAAGGATTTTTTTTGGATTACAGCTATTTGAAAAAAATGTCGCATAATTTTTRCTCAAATTTTAATGTTTTTTGCAAAAATGTCGTCCAAGTTCTAAGTTAAGGTTTTAACTAAAACACTTTCACTTTACATGATTCTCTAAGGAGTTTGCCTGTCAACAAGGGCGCATATTTTATGCGAAGAGTCGCCGAAAATGGCGGCGCAATGCCCGAGTTTAAAATATTTTTTCCAAAAATCCATTTCTTTGTTAAAAGTGTATGCTTTTATTTTTTATATGAGAAAAAAAAATGAAAAAATTATGTTGAAAAGTAGCCAAATAACCCCTTAAAAAAGAAAGTTAGAAAACAAATATCAAATTATTTGCGGGCGAATTGATGTCGGGAAAAAATAAACGGGCGTTGTTGAAATGTTTTATCTCGTTAGATGATTTTGAAGACTATTTGAACATAACCTCAAATTGTTTTTTATATATTTTAAAATTTTTAAGAAATTTAATGCAAACATACCTTTTTATGTCCCAAGCACACTGTTTTTTCATTTAAAATAAATGTTTTTGTTTTTTTTGCCTTATTCTGACTTAACATTAAAAACATTCGATTTCATTTCCTTCGAAAATTCTCTGAYCAAAATGTCAATGTTTATGAGTGAGGTTAGTTCTATCTTAGCCGCAATCTCTATTTTCTGATGGTGGTTATTATAGCCGTAATTCTTTCCTATGAAAAGTCAAGGGAGTTCTAGTAGGGGGAGTGAGTTTAATTCCTGTAAATCAAAATCCATTTATAAATATACTTTATTACTARATTAAATTTTTGGAAACACTTTGAAAGAAACATCGCGCTTTTTTTTGCCAACAACTCGAATAAWTTTTTAGGGTAAAATGAAAGTATTAACAGATTAGAAAAAGTGATATCCCTTATATTACATATAAAAATGGAGTTCAAGGTTTCGAAACTAAGTTTTGATGTTATGAGGAGCAACGGCTTTSAAAAGGTGTGTTGTGAGTAGAACGCTTTCAAATTTTCAACACTGGTGTAAACATGCATAGGAGAACGTCTCCCCTTAAGATCAAATCTCTCACATTATCTGTGATATACATTCACACATTTTTTACAAAAATTATTTTTAAATACACTATATGGTAGCTCTCAATAAATCTGATTAAAAAATCCGAAAAGATTCAAGTTCAAAGGTACACATARCGATAGCAGTTAATCAGTCAGTGTAATTCCCAGAATTTTTGCTGATAACCAAAAAAACAAAGGTAGCCAAGTTCGAGCGGAACCAGATTTAAGTTATCTTCGAAAACTTTTGGAATAAAAAAATTAAATTAAATTATTCGAAAATAAAACTAATTTTAATAAATTTACAGATAAAACGTTTCTCTGGTATTTAYATGTAGATCAAAGTAATAAGGAGATGTAATATTAAGTTACTTCTGATTGGACTGCAATTTGCAGAATCATTCGCTTATCCCACTGATGTTTCACCAAAATCGCTGATTTAAGTAATTCTATGGTTAATGCATCACTTATTGTTTGGATCACTTGACGCGATCTAATTTGTTTCATGGAATGCAATGCGGAAATTTTCAAGGTCTCTACAACTGATTCTGATCATGCAAGTTCAACCTTCAAAAAATTTTTTCTCTGTTTACGCTAAATATAGTAGTGAGACCTAACAAATTATATGTAAAGAGAAATTCCAATTCTTTGTAATTTTTAAAGTAATTTGATCTTTATCTGARTGCAAAAACGGATTGTGCGGATGCTAAAAATAGTAGGCAGCCGTAACTAAATGAGCTGGTCTCAGCCAGTGTTCAGCGAGAGGTACAAACTATAGGTATAGGTAAATATGGAAGAGCTGAGTAAAACAAAAGTTAAACAAAAAATGCAGCGATCAGCTGTCATTTGGTTAGTGTGGAGACCGATCAGCCGTTCGGCGGCATTGCAAGGTAAAGAGCGCGCACTGGTGCGGGGGATCAGTTTGGAGAGCGTTTAATTACAATTTGAAGCCGCTGTCGCGTTGRTTGCGTGCGATAGTCTCCACAATCGAGAAGAATAACAAAAGCCAGCAATCAGCGTTGGACTTGAAACTCTGAAGCTCGATCGAAGCTTTGTTGTGGCGTCCACGGTCTACTCRCTATCAGTCGTGGCCACAGCTGTGACGGTTGAACAAGCAACGCTCGGCGAACGGAGCTCGATCAGCGCCCAGCGATTACCGTGTAAAGCAAACAACAACGAATCACGYTGCCGATTGACAAAGCAAAAGTGAAAAACAAAAAAAAATAAAAGCAAAATAATAAACCGATAATTTAATAAGCAGACAACAAAAACAAAAAATTTATGGAAAAGTGTAGTGAAGAGAAGCAAACGAAATAAAAACACTTAAATTTAGTTAAAGTAGGAAGCAATATAGCGTGTTTTTCGGGCTTTGGTTATTTGTAGACGACACTGAATCGTGTACAAACAAACGTATATCCAGTGGAAATACCAGTCCGAGTGTGGATTTGAGTTTTCGCTTGGGCSCACACGACGCACGTGTTGATGTCGCGGATGTGATAAAAGCGCGCAGCCTAAACAGTTGGTGTACACGGCATACTCAAGCTTCTGGGAAATTCTATAAAGTGTGCCAAATTAAAAAAAAAAAAAAGCAGAAATATCAATTTTTTTTTTGTGCTGTGCACCAAGTGCGCCTTGTGCCTTGAATACTCTACCTAATTTATTGCTGTGACAAAGCGTATTGCGCTGATTCAGGAATTTAAAAATGTCCCACACAACTTCTTGGTGCTCGCGGCCGGCTTTGCCGCTTTTGTTCTTCACTTATTTGTTTCTGGTGAGTGCTRCAACAATCAAGCTGATTCACAAGCTGCTTTACTTCGCACTGCTTTTGCTATATTACTAATATGTATGKAAATATTTGTGGTGTATGGATTTAATATGCTAATTATGGAACTGAGTGCATAAATGTGGTTATTATTTCAGAACTTAGCTTAAATAAATTGAGTAACATCTTGCAATTTCATGAAATGTTATCAGTCAACGCTATATGTACATACGTTCATTTTTAAACTGTGAATTTGTGTGTTGCCTGCCTTAACTTAAGTCTGACTCATTGGTCTACAGAACATCAACTTCATCCAGAAAGCTCAGAAAAATTTCCTTGAACAGCAYAACACACAGCTGTGTTATCGTTCGTAGCCGTCATTTATAGTTATACGTACAATAGTACTGATAACTTCCACCGGTAGCCAGTTGGAGTGACAGCTGGAAGCTATAGTGGTGCAMTAAGCACAATATGCAATATTTGGAGATCGCCTTAAATAAACCTTGCCGAAATTTATGAAAATATCTTGTCAAATGAAAAGTTTTACAATACAAGAACTTCATTTTGATCGGTCTGTGCTTATGGTCGCCAATTTTATAGAGGTCTGATATCGACGGTTCCGAGAAATAAGTAGCTTCTTTGAAAGGGAAAAACTTACAGATCGTTGTCTCAAACACTGAGGGACTAGCTTGCATATATTCGACAGCGGGACAGTTAGACGGACTTGACTAAACGGACCTGGCTAATCACAGAGATCTGGTCGGAAATCATTATATCAAGCCTATTAGGAATATGCAGCTTAGAGAAATTTCCTTCACATCACATCGCTAAGCCACATTATGGTTACTAAGTCCACATTTTCCAGTAAAATATCACACACTCTACATCAACAGAGGAGTTTTAGAGTCAGATGGAAAGTTCGGAATCATTATATGGCATATATTCGTGCGAAGAAAAGATCTGGGCTGATCGCAACCCATCCTCACAATGTACAACAACAATTTTTTTTTGTAAATTAGCCGCGTAGAATCTGCGGTATTGAATTTCACCTAAATGTGGGCGGCGCCATGTCCATTGTCCAATTGTGACCCTTCTTAACCATCTCGGCCGTAAAGTTTAATATCTTTGCCGTATTTATTTCATTTAATGAGTTATCGGATCTTTACTAATTTTTAGCATAACTGTTAAATGGGGAGTGAGAGTTATTATTATCTGATTTGACTTATTTTAACAGCGCTGAAAATGTGCTCCTCTCACCGAGCTTGGTACTACCACAACCTCTTTATCTATCTCGATTAGTTTTATCACTATCTTGGAAGAGTAAATGTATCAAATAATCGGAAATAGGCCTATGTTCACTAAATTTATTTCCAGCAATTATTTACCGGAATTCTGAGGACAGTAAAACGTTGTTAGTGCTCGATCTGGATAATAYAATAAAGGCGGCACTAATTCGAAGTAGTTTTATCTTTTTTTATCAATGATTTGAGCCACGCTACATTGCCTTTGTTATGAGTCGARAACCTCGTCTCAGAGTATTAATTGAATTTTCATAACCCTACAGCTTTAAAATTTATTTTTAGTTTCTCTGGTATATATGTATATATACAATATTTAATAATAAGAAACTCTTTTCTGGTTAATTCAGTTCATCCGTTAAAAGCGAAACTATCGCTTAAATCATTTAAAAATCGTGCATATTTATTAATTTCCGAGAACAAATCTTTAACGATTAGTTTTTCAAACTAAATCACTTGCRTTTTCAGAATTCGCGTTCGAATTTTTAAAAGAGATAAAGACTGCGAGTATCAGCTTACCGCCTTCTGTATTTAAAATATCATTATAGTTTAAATCGCCCACCACCGGGTCTAGTTTTTCTACAAAGTCAAACGTTCGACTGCTTGATGTAATGTGTTAATTGCCACCGCAGTGAATTTGAGTTTACAGTTATGCAAACTTTGCACTTGCAAATTATCTCAAATGTGAAATGTTCAAGTCGCAATTTCTTTTTATAAACGGCTGCACAATAAATTATTTTCAACATTTATGAGCTTGACTTAAAATATTGGCTCATCGCACTCTGGTCGTTTAGTCAATAAACTGTTTCGTGGCTACGCCTTCCATGCAAGGCAGTGCACAAATATACGTTACATAATATTTACTTAGGTTCACACAAACATTTACGTTGTCAATAATRTGGCAATCCACACACTTTTCGGCAGATTGTTGTTCGCGCTTTTTCTGTGAATTTCGTGTCTTCAGGTTTTCCGCTAAATATTATATTATATTAAGCTAAAGGTAGATATACTTACCTTTCTGCTAAAGATTTGTGACTATTTTCTGAAAAGCAACTTGTGTCATATTTTCGAAATGACTGCACTTGAATGCTTAAATTTGTATTGTGTTACTGTCGTCTTCCATTTRAAGGGTTCACACTGGAACATAAACTTCTTAGTGAACAAAATATTTTAGTAATTTAATCTTTTTTTATATTGGTCATTCTTAACGTGTTACGATAGCTTTGTTAAATTAATGTGTTATTAATAATTTGATGCCATACGATTAGTTAGGTCTTGGTTAGTGCTAAAAACAAACACAGTTTCAGGTAGTTAAATGGTTAGTGAGTTTCCTCGGGTTTTCTTATATAAAAACTGAAATATTATGTTAGAATTTTTAGGGATACAAACTTACACTAGTAAGGGCCTGTTTTAGAGGATTCAAAAAATCGATTTTTTGAGTTTTTTTTTTGGGAGAGAAAGAAATAATTGATTAAAGCGAGATTTCTAGGGTTTGCAGTTATATATTTAAACATCACTCACAATTTTTGGATACGAAACCTTTGATATTCTGCCTCTGGGAAGCATTTGTCGGACGGCGGGCAGGTCGCAATTTCTATCGGAAACAAAAAATTCAAAGAGATTCATATTTTTTACTAATTTTCTTCTAGTTAAACTGAAAAAATTCCAAAAAGTGTAAAAATTGTAAAAATAAAAAAAAATATTGTTTTTGGCCAAAAAAAAAAATTTACTTATGTTTAAGAATACGTTCAAGCCTGACTCTTCTTAGTTTAAATAGAAGATCATTKAATGCCAAATATAATAAACTTTGCCCCAATTTAATACGACATTTAGTTTTTTCCTATCATTCCCGCCAATTAAGAAAATTAGTAAAAATGAAAAACGAGAATCGCCTATCAAATTTCGATCACTTTTTCTCTTCTAACTTCGAAAATATTTCGAATTTTCATCTATACCTTTGGGGACATATTCTCAGGTTACTTCTACGGAAATTGAAGCAAAAAAAAAAAAACAAAAAAAAAAAAAAAAAAAAACGATTTTTTTAAAGCAATAAAGCAGGCTCCCCCCTTGACAAAGAAATTCTGAAACACTTGTTATAAGCCTCGGCTGGAATTGCTTTCAACGTAGGTCTTTTATGGATTCAATGAAATGGTTTTTCAAAGTTCTCAAAACAGAAAAAAGTCACAGGAAAACAAATATGGCGAATATGCTGCCTGAGTGATGACGAAACCAGAGTCTTTGGCCAACAAGTCAGCTAAAATCTTGCTAGAAAGTGACGCTCCATTAAAGTGTTGGAAAATCTATTAATCATCTACACTCAAATCTGYTCGATTACCACAAATTTCTTTACATAGATGCTTCAAAATGACCATGTATAATAGTATTCCTAATTGACCTTATATACAATCATCTAGTCACGTCTCGTCACGTAATGATACATTTTATCAATGTAGGGTCGTCAGGTGCTTTGTCAATCATCATTTTTGCGATTAATACTCTCCGTGGTTATTGCAAAAAAATTTAGGTCTTTTGATACAAGTACTTGAGATGCTCTGGCATTTCGCTGATGCCAACATGATGATTCAAGCGCTATGCTAAGTTCTAGTTTCGCACTCAAAGAAACAACTTCAATATACTTATGTACAGTCGTCATACTCCTAAAGAGTTAAAAGGAATTTGCACACAGTTTTATTGACTTACCTATCTTTCTTTAGCAACTTAAACTTTGCCTCAAACTGTTTTAGGATTCGACGTTCATAAATGTGAATGCAAATATTTGTATACAAAATTTGCGCTCGATTTGTTTTTTAGCTCTATTTATTCAATTGTTGCGACATATTATTGCTATATTTCCTTTAGCTTAGAACTCAAGTTTGTTAGAAAGAAAAATATTTATTACTGCTGACGAACATAGCTGTTATAACTTGCAGATAATCTTTGTTAGCTGCTTTTAAATAAGCAATGCTATTCTTTACCATATTACCACTAGTTAGTATTCAACATTAAACAAAAATGTTGCGTAGGTTTTGTTCTCGTTCATTTGCAAATCTTTATAAACAGGGATAAATATCGAAAATATAAATTATACTGTAATAAAAACTTTTTATCAGAGTTAATTTTCTAGTTTACAGTCATTAAGTTTTCTATCCTGCTGGAGCCGCGCTTTCTGTTCCTAAATGTAATAGCCTGATTTACATATATATGATAACCTTGATGSCAGTATGTTTCATTAATTGCCTTTCCCAAAATATTTCCAACGCTTTGATAATAGCATTAAAAACTAATAGATCATGCTCTCCACAGGGCGGGAATTCAGGACTAGCTACACGGTGTAGCTACACTTATTAGTCAAGAAGTTGGATTTTCAGACAATTATTGACGCAGTCGCTGCCGCCGAAGCTCGAAAAGCTCACTTCTAAGTTCCAAATAACTGAAGATAGCAAAATTTTAAACTTCACGTTCAGAAATTATTTCATGATAGGCAACTGATTTGAAAAAACCGTTTATTAATTAGTTCGATAAATAAATGGGTTAATGGGATGTTTCTGTCTTTTTAGTAACCGTCAAATTTTGGTATCCCTATTCGACGTATATACAAGTAAAAGGTGATCCATTTCGAGGTTCCTTACTTTTTTAAAGAAAAAACACAGAAGCTTAAAATTTAATGGGGTATTTTTATTGTGATTCTAAAGATCATTCTTTGGCATTTATTATTTGAATATAGTCCTTTTCAAATGTTGACCGCCTCTACGTCTCTTATAGTCCCTACGTTCAGTCCACTTTTTGGTGACTTGGACGAGCATTTCGATTGTTAAATGACGAATGACACGCGTGCTGTCTTGCTTCAAGGTCTGAATCGAAGCATAGAATTTAGACTTTGAATATCCTCCACAGAAAAATGTCGAACGGTGTGATATCGCGACCAAAACGTGGAATTATCTGATAACCGAAGTGTTTTCTAAATTCATTGACTAATGCCATGTATGGGTAGTAGCGTCGTCTTGTTGAAACCAAATGTCGTAAAGACCACGAGCTTCAATTAGGTATAAAGTAGTCGGTTATTATGGCGCGATAACGGTYGCCGTTGAGAGTTATGTTTTGAASAAATGTAGATCGATGATTCCACCGGCCCACAAACCATATCAAAGCGTTCATTTTTTCTGGAAGAAATGGTAACTCGTCAATCTCTACAGGTTGTTTTCCCCCCAAATGCGGAATTATACTTGCGTACACACCGTTGAACAAAATTAAGCTCGAAACTTCGGCTCTTCTTAGAACTTTTCAAGAGCCCACAGAGYCAAGCCATGTCAMTTRTGAAGGTCGAACGGCCTCAGTTCTTGAACAAGTTGTATTTTGTTAGCTTTCAATTTAAGAGTTGCAGCGAATGGCGCCGAATCGACTCTTCACGGTTTTTCAGTACACTCTCAGCKATACGGTCAAATTTTATCCAATAATAAATGCTGGGTCTCAAGATGCGTTATGACTTTTACACTCAATAGGCCGATTATATGGACCATAACTTGAGATTTGATAAGAACATAAAACTCCACGTCATATTACACTTATTCTTCACAAGCAATGAGTAGTAGTTGTGAAGAAATTTAGTAAAATTTGGGGAGTATGGAGAGAGCCCCCATTCCACTGAACCCTGATATCTTCTTTTGGTCAATGTATAATCAATACTTTCATGAATCAATATTAAACAGAGGTTACGCTTAACTTGTAGTATGCGTGTATTCACTTCAGTTTACCCATTTAATCATTCAAATGTGAACCTTTCGAATTGGCACTCAAAGCCTATGGCATGGGTGGCCCTTCATTTTTATTCATTATATTTTAATGAGCGCTTCAAATAGAGCTAATGTGAACGTTCTAAACAAATATACAACGGATGGCTCAAATCGCGGTGAGCTACAAATGCTATACATAGATATATAGTATATACGGTTTATACATATTCATACATATATAGGTATGTATATGCACAGTTGAAACAGATGCGCTTCTGCTTTTTAATTTAATTACCACATTTATATTGAACCAACATTGGGTATTTCGTATTATAGTAATGAAAAATARCTTGACCAGCTCTGAAAAGGCATGTGACCACATGATCGCAAACTATTTCTAACCAATTATCTGGCTAAATTGTCGCTGAAGGTATTTTCTCATGCGAAAATTTCAATTGTTGCTACTAATAATACGCTTTAATTTAATTGCATTGCATTCTGYGCTAATAAATTAGTTTCATATTCTTTGTTTTGCGAATTTCTAACTCCATAAACAGCCAAGAACAAACTGGAAAATCCACTATTTCTCGTGTTAATTGTTGTTGTTCAGACTGCATGTAATTGCCATTAGAATGAGATGTTTTTGTACTGAATAACCTGTGCAAAACMTTAAAGTAATTATTAATTAAAATTTGAGTCGATATGCGACACAGAAAGAAGAAAAATATCCATTAAACTCAAAACACCTTTTCACAAATTGTTTGATTACAAAGGTACCTGAAATGCTAATTGTTTTGATACAATTTTCTGCAAAAAGTTTCACGAGATTGAATAAAATTGTATTGCAACTCTTGTGGTAATAAAATTTTTCTGCAAAATAATTACATTTAACAAAATAAACGTATTTAATACGCATGTTATGAACTGCGCTCAGTGGTGGTTTTTTCTAAGGATCTGCCTGAAACCTACTGACGCTACTATTATTCTGTGCCATGTCGAGATGTATAAAGTTACGTCCGGTGTTGTCCTAACGTCTTCGCTCCCGCTCAGCACCCTCTTGGCCTACTCGAGTGCATTAACATGCTTCTCAGACACCTGAGAAATAGCATATTACGCGTGGAGTCACCTGATGTAGAAATGCCTAAGCAGCTAAACTCGCACCCGGGATAGATATGGGTGTTGGTTTCTACAACCCTTCATTTTCCTTTGTCACCTTTCCGTCAATATTTGTCTCTTTAATAGTGTCCATGCAAAAAGGGTCCCCAATCAGAGTCTCTTTTAATGGTCACAGCTTTGTCTCTGTAACGAGGCCGAATCGAGGTTTGATAGGTTTGACACCCTTATGAGCCTATATGTTCAGAGCCGACCAGTGGAAAGAGGAAGTCGTCTCAAGTTACACCAATCACGGCAACTGAATGCCAACGGACTTAAGTACTCTGAAGCCTGACAGGATTTTAACTTGACGGGGGCGATTGCGACATTAGGCCGTCAGCCATTTGTGATGAGTGTCACCCCATCATACTCAGGTGATAAGTAACAGAATGTCGCAACCACCAGCCCAGTCAAAGGCTGTAGGTCATTTGGCGTTACCCAGGATTCACCAATTTGGACACGACCTGCACTACATCCYACATGGTTKCTACATCTTGTCAAATAAAAAKTTTTCCRTATAAGGACTTGATTKTRATCCATCCATATATCGCAGAAGATGCWTGAACATATTTTCATTGGTTATCAGTAATTGCACTAAATGAAATGCTAGAAACAAGGTTAAGCGAGCAATACATATCTCCCAAATATGCGCAAATACGTTAGAGTGTAGGTGCCAAGACTATTTTCTAGACAGATTAGCCTAAACTTGCAGTTTTTTATTGGATCTCACACAATTTGTCAATCGCTCATAAACGGCTCGTGAGAGAAGTGTTAAAAATAGCTAAAGATAGTATGCATCGTAGATTTACGCGTATGAGCCCGATTGTAAACAGCAGTCGACTGTATGTATAGGCTTWCGATTTTGTGCCCCAGAATGCATGTTTATAGATACCTCAATCAAAGTGACAAAAAAGATTCAAAAATTGGTAGAATTACATAGATGTTAATGGAAAATATTTTGAAAAACAGAAAAGCGTTTTTTGATGAATAATATTTGTTTTTGTTCTCTAAACMCAGAATATACCTTGTTATATAAACATTTTGGTTTTTCAAATGTTTAGCCATAACGATTTTACTTCTTTGTATTTCTGAGGAAAATTCGTTAGTATTTCTTCTAAAACCGACCCTTATTAATGCTCACTTAGGTGCAATGTATAATATTATACTTGTAATATAAAGTTGATTGTTTGAAACAGTGATCGACGCTGATAATATCTTGTAAGCTGAGAGTTCGTAAAATGCTGATTCCACGAAAGTTAATTACGGGCACACAAACACATTATTTTAGCAGAYACACAATGCATTTTAATGAAAGCATTTCAATGAATTTACAGTTTGATTTTCTTTTGCTTCTCTTCTTATTATTATTGTTCTTTGGACCTGCTGTAATGAGAATTGTTTATTATTAATAGCAATAATTACAATGTAGGTGGAAYCTTCATGACATGAGCATCGTGTAATTGATCACACTTTTGTGTGGGCGAAAAGGGACTTTTTCGCCAGAAATTATAGTTTTAATACACTGACTTTTTGCTAACGACACCTGTTTTTTTCAGTTGTATTTTTTTCGAGTTGTGTAASAATAATGCCACATTTAGTTAAACACTCAGCTGTAAAATTTATGCACACACATTACCAATTCCAATGGGATAATCGAAAATTGTCAAGTGCGTGTACTTTYTTTTTCACATCGCGCTTATTCACGTCACATCGATGCATTTTGAAATTCAYTGATCGTGATTGAGATGACCGCAAACGGATGCCTTTGCAAAACCACAAATGTTTGCGGCAAAGAAATGGAAGAATAAATTTGGTTGTATGTAATGCGTACGAGTATATCCTGCAGTGAAAAGAATTAGTTTCAAACCACCTTATATTCAGTCAGTGCCGGATTAGCCGCATAGCAAGAGTAGCAAATGATGCGGGCTCCGCTCTCCAACTGAGCGCAATTAAAAAAGTATAAATTTAAATGGAGCGTAAAATATCCTTGCATGCTTTAAAAGCGAAGCGCTTAGGCTATGCTAACCCTATACCTTCCACCTAAAAATCTAAAACTCGATTTCGTCACCTTCAATCGTTAAAATAAGTAGGCATTTCACGAATTTCTTTACTTTAGTGTTCTAATGTTTAATTATAAATATTATAATCGATTTTATTAGATTAGTATCTATTTTATTAGACTTATCTACCCTTCAAGCGTCCAGATTTTTATTTTTTTTTATTATTATCCATTAATTTTTATATCAAAACGAAGTTAAATTTCTGCCGAATATCGCTTTTGTGACTTTTTATTATTTGAATAAATATTTTCGTAAAATAAAATAAAAAGAAAATCATTATCGAATATCAAAGAAATTGAGTACAATTTTAAAATTTTTACCATATTTTTATTGAAAATAATGGTTTAGCGATATTCTTGTTACCTTCCATTTTTTAATAAACTTTTATTAAATACGTCTTTAGAATCGTTTTTCCCTAACTTAAAAATTGCTTTGCGAATTTACTTATTTCTCATGATTACTAACTGTTGTGGCGAACGTTCTTTTTCAACATTAAAACGTATTAAAAATGAATTAAGGAACACGATGGGTAAAGAACGTATTAATTATCTCACTTCGTTGAATATAGAGCATGACTTGCTTAAAGAAGTCGATATAGAAAGTATTATCTCTAAATTTGCCCATAATAAATCCAGAAGACTTTATTCTTAACAATTTTGTTTTATTTAATACCCTAAACTTGAGCGCCTATAGCAAACCAAGGGCCTCTTTAGAGAATTTGCTACAGGCCCCACACTAGTTTAAACCAGCACTATATTCCGAACCTCAAGTCGTAGTATATTAATAAGCTGATAATTTTTCTACACAAGCAATTGATACTATGAACAATGGATTTGCGRGAACCTAACCATTTTGGTTCAGCTAGTCTCCGTTCACATATTATCTGTGTAAGMAAATATTTTTCAAACTTTATTTAAGTTCTAATATATGAATACCATAGTAAAAAACATTTTCTTGACAAAACTCCATTTATTCCATTCGAGARTGATTATAGCGATCCTCCAACTATTTCTTAATGTTTTCGAAGTACTATTTTTTTAYCTTTGCTTCAAAATGTGCCTCAATTTCGATGATCACCTCTTCATTCCACGAAAATTTCTTCYCAGCGAGCATTCYTTTGAAATCTTCGAACAAGCAATAGTCGCTGGACGCCAGATCTGGAGAATCTGGAGATTTTTGCCATTATTTTCACTAACTTGTAACATGGTGTATGGGTATAAGAGCACTATCTTTTTCTCCGCCATTTTTGAGTGATTTCGTCCTTCAAACGGCCTGTAAATACTGGCTGTTGACAGTCCTTTCTTTTGTCAATAAAAATGATTCCATGCGCATCCTAAACTACAGGCGCTGTAACCTTGACAGCACTAAGTTGACGGTCGATTGGACTTCGCAGTGAAATGATGGAGCCATGTYTCATCCATTGTCASAAATCGGCGCAAAAACTTAGATTTATTAGACTTGAACATACCCAAACACGGCTCCGAATCGTCAACTCATCRTTGTTTTTGGTCAAAAGTGAGCTCGAGTGGCATACACTTTGCACAGGGCTTTCTCATGTGCAATTATTCGTGACATGTGATACAGACATGTTCAGTGGATATCTTGAGAATGTCTGCTATCTCGAACAACTTCAATTTACGATCATTCAAAATTATTTTAAGGACTTTTTTGATGTTTTCGTCTTTAACGGCCTCTTTTGGGTGTCCAGTGCGTTCACCGTCTTCGGTGTTCATTCCACCATGTCTAAACTGAGCATACCAATCATTGAAGTTTGATTTTCCTGAGGCTTTAACTATATTTTTTTCATTCAAAAAGCAATATTTTATCAGGACGAGAAAACCTTTTTCATAATAACAAAAGTTGCTTCATTCAAAATTATATAATTCACAAACTAATGATTCAACAGCTGTCAGTTTTATATACGCGCCTTTTGAAGGTTAGTGCTAACTATAAATCATATGGCTTTAATTCTGGTAGCGCCATTTATGAGTTTTTTTCAAACTGCCACGTCTCTTCTGCCGTTTCATTAATTTACTGCAAAAATTGATTTTCTGCAGAATTCATAAGTGACTTCATGTCCTTATTTTTTTATTTATTCACCCTGATGTTTATATTCTCATTCTTACATTTACACAATTGTCGGTATGGATGTAAGCATCAATAAAGTGCTTAAATGTCCCATTAAATAGCCTTGAAGTCAGTATGCGGTTAAAATCGTGCTGACAGTGAAAACCGCAAAATCTTGTCGAACTGTTCAAAATCCAGTCGCACTGACGAAATAAACCAAAATAATGAATGAACGCAGTAAGTCGCATTTAAAAACGCCTAGAGTGAGTCATTAGCAGTGATATTACATATACCCAAGAACCTGTCTGTATGTACTCTTTACAGTAGACCAGCGCGGGCTATGCTTTTACGAAAGTAGTCGCGGTAGTAGGAAATACGAAGGCCTACAACTCTGTAAAAAGATGCGCTCATACAGCATCAGTATATGTATATTAACTATATTGTAATAAAGTAGTGTTTAACCTTCATCAATTAGGGTGATCACTGATCATGTAATGATATAAGTATCTTAAAGTCCGAGAAGTTAGTTTATATCTTGCCTTTTGGGCTTTACGCTTAAAACTGATTTAAAAAACGTTTCTTGTTTAAAATTTTGGCGTTTTTAATCGCTCGGCACCAAGTAATAAATATTGTAAAATTTATAATGCTCATTTATCGCATCATCATTAACTACTTTCGTAATGCACTCGAATATTGTGATGATTTCAGTCTCAGTGCTCATTTAACCCACTCAAGAGCGTAACACTAATTGTACACTCTTTTACGCAACAGTTTTGTTTTTATTATTTCATKTGCTGATAAAATGTGTGCTCACAAAACTCATGAGTATTGAAATATTTTCGATAAAGAGCCAAACTGAAGTATTGCTTCAAGTGTGCTCCGTGTGTTAATTGAGACCACATTACTCACTGTGAGTAGTGTTTAGTGCTACTCAACGCCTAATAAGCCGGTTATGACTTGGACAGTAATTGTTATGCGTTTCAGCCACGCTACAATCTAGTTACAATAGTGTGTGTCGGCCCATTAGGCTACATAATATACGCCCATTTATGARTGCGGCAATCAGCTGTTTGAATTGTTTCCATTTGTTTGTTTTTCGTAGCGCGGAATATAATATGCGTTGAAGCTGCAGGTGGTTTCCTGATGCTTACTGTTTAATTGAAGAATTAAGAAATTAAAGGCATCCGAAAAATYAGCCAATCTCTTGCCATCCCTTTATTGAAACAAATTTTTTCGCTCATTTCTTATATTAACATTTAAGTATATGTTGAAACGTCAGTATAAAAAAAATCACTGCATTATCTGAATATGGTTCTCTAATGGATCTATAAGGATCATATTCATTTTGCATTTGGCTGAGAGTAATTACGAGACAAGTATRTTTTCAAAGATTATTGAGTGCTTCTTCATCTTTACATACATAAGAATGTGYATTGTGGCAAGCAAGTACAGGGGTTGATCGTTGGTACTCATTGCGTGTTTGGCTTTAAATTTGGTCACAATCGTGGCCCGATGCTATATTAATTAAGGATTATTTTTTCTTTTCAAATATCATTTACCCGGGGAATTTAATTACACTTACTAACTTTGCTTTTTTATCACAATAGGCGTGCCAAAAGTTCTGTTACAAGGGCAAGCTGTTATAGAAATTAGATTATAACGTATTCTTTCAATAGTACGATAAACAAACATTCTCGAAATATCAAGTTTTTCATTAACGCCACTTTCCCACATTCTTTAGCTACCCACTCCATTACTCGTAGGCGAAACAAAAACTCAACTAATTATTACAAAATAGAAGATCCTTCACACGTTTTGTAATATAAACTTTGGAACATAAGTAGAAGGAACTAAATTAGAAATATATTATTTGTACAGACAAAATKTAAAGCTTTTGCCTACTCTAGCATGCTTTGCTTACCATTAGTTTGACCCTATTCGTTTCGATGCTAAATATTTTCAAMATTTTTTATGATCATAAACAAATTTATGTGTTACTAAGGCTAATCCTTAACTTAATTCAAAAAACATTAAAATAGAACCCAATCTTATATTAGTCTATATACTATGGTAATAAAAATTTTGTATATTTTAGTATTCCCAATTATCTGCTTGTAGTTGGCTTAGTGTTTGTAAATTAAGGAATTTTTGTACCAGGTGAATGGTATGGTTGGAGCAGTTACTTTTCGTTCTTAACTTTGTTTGTTGCTTAGTTCATTTGTGCCTACAAACATTTTAAAAAGGTCTTCATATAATTCGTAAAGTAAGTGGCGTATCTTTATGCGCCTTATAACGACATTTTCAACCGCAATATAGAAATCATTATCCATCAACCCACGGCTTTTGTGTAATTGTCACAGCATTTTCTTAATTACTRTTACTTAAAGGGAAATTTTGTTTCGCCCACTCGCTAAACTACAWGAATTTATAATCTCACAAAACTGTTATCAATTTCCAATATTAATACTAAATTCCAAAGGTTTCGATGAATGTKAAGAAGATTGTCTACTATAGTATCTGATTTTAAGTAGACGATATTCAATATATCGTCACCTGAAATGCAAAATTACATGTCATCAAAAAATCGACATTAAGTTTTTTTATTGCTTACGATTTACTACATCGTATTACRTATACGTATGTATCATAAAATCGTAAGCTCCCGCTGTCAGATATAACAATACATATAAACATTTCATAACCAAAATTCAAATTTTCATAATGAGTGGTTTCTATTYTATCGTTTATCCTTCGCCTGTAAACTTATGAAARATGGTTATTTTGCATTTATTTTAAAAGAAAAATATCGACTATATCAAGAATAGTTCGGTTTTCGGTCAGTTCACACTTTCAATTCAAAGAATGTAGCCAGTATCAGAGACTTCAATTAGGAAAATGCCTGGCTTTATTAAGGTCAACTGTTAGTTAGTTGTTTTATCAACAAATACGTAGTTCGTTTCGAAGTTACACTAAATAATATGGACAAATAACAATTTCTCTTAAAATTTCTAGTTAAATAGTTAATTATTAAAGAAATATGGTGTGGAGCCTCGATCACTCGAATACAGTGGAACACTTAAATGTTTTGTAAAACCTAATAATTTAAAAAAGTAATTAACTCACAACAACACTATTTTGTATTTGTATCCATTTGRTATTAATTGGTATATTAACTGTTACAATTAAAAAAAAATTATTCAAAATTATTCAGTGTTTTCTAACCGACGCACATGTCTAACTCTTTCAGATAGTTAGCCCCATTGCTGGSTATACTTACGATTATCGCGCAAATCGCCAAAAACGCTCGCCCAATGAAGCTAAGAAGGTTAGACGCAGAATCCAATCAACTTAACTTTTGAGTTATTTAAACGAAATGCTTTATAATTTTCAAAACTCTGCAGGTAACAAAAGATTTCGAAGCGAATTTGGATCGAATTTTCAAAATTGGTAGTGAYACGGGACTTGTACTTTTCAACGTAAGTCTCACAAGGCTTAATGCTTTTAAGACACATGCAATTTGCTTTGCTAACACACACTCTTTCTTAACATGCTTTTCCACTTGCCTCTCTCCTATGAACTAGTATAAAGCTTCCTCTCGCTTACACTTACTATCTTACCACTTTTCCTTTCGCTTTCTGTTTGTTTCTCCTTTTCAATCTATTCCATATAGGACACTTCGCAATCGGCACAAACTGATGTTATGTTTAAAGTGCAAAGATCACCCGACGGCAAACTGAACGTGATTTTTAACGATTTTCTCATTTTCCAGACGACAACTGCAGGTACACCCACCAATAACAACTACAATAATAACCAAAATATACAACACARCAATCGCAATAATGACGCGATTATCTTTTCCGATGGTAATTAACAATCAATATAATTATGCTTTCATAGAGTTTATGATAAAATCAATGTTTCATAATGCATGGGCCATTGCTTACAGATGGGTATCTCTGCCGTGAACGACTGAAGGGAAAACCATATTGTTTGGACGTGCCAAATTATTTGGAGTCTTCGCGGTTGGATAAAATTGATGAGGACAATTTTGAGAAATTCAAATCATATTTCAAAGATGATGTCGTGCCACCGCCAGACATAACGCAACGTATGAACTCGGATCCGCAGGAGGAGTACTATTGCACCAGCAGATCGCATTTAATATATCCGAAATCTGCGGAAACGATGGAATCCAAATGGCTGTTGGTCGTGCAACACGAGAACCACAAGCAGGGTATTTTGGTGGAACAGTGCGAGTAAGCCTAGATAACGCAAATTCTAGAAATAACTTATCGTAACTCTTTTGTTCAACTACAGCGATGAGGACAAGCCCTGTCGATTTCAGGAGTTATTGCCGAAATTCTACACATCGCGTTGTAAGCAGAATTACATCTATAGAACTATGGTTGTGTCGGTAGACGGCAAGCTGCGGGAGGAGCAAGTAAAAATGCCCAGCTGCTGCAAATGTGTGTTACGTTACAGTCAGAATTGAGTCTAAAAGTCCTGCAATGCATACAGACATACATACATATAGAACGTGTGTGTGAAGGCTCAGTTCAGAGTGTTGCACATGGCTATATGAGCGCTGGAATTAGTTAACGCAYTTTAAGCGGGCTTTATGTTTTCCCTGGTGAATCTAGAATACGTAAAATATAATTCACAGTGCCAATAACTATTGTAAATTACATAAGTTTGTAAGTAGAAACGAAAAAATTGTATAGCGACAAAATGATGYACTTCAACATTATATTTAATAGCTCATAGGAATTAGTTAAAGTTTTTATATTGTATTTTAATTGAAAACAAACAAAAACAAAACTACAACTTTTGTGAACATTTTTATACTTTAGCATATACTACAATGTGTATTTTAAATAAATTTTAAAATTTATTTTAACTAAAAACAAACTACTTTTATAATGCTGCACAAAGAGCACTCAGAAAATTAATAATCTAGATGATACTATGGCAAAAAATTGTAAGACTTTTTAATTTAAATTTCATGCGGAAATCTATTCGTCGAAATTTTTTTTGTTGGTATGACTATCAATGACATCTGTGACCAAACTCTTATCAAAATAATCATTAATGATAGTATAGGCTTGTTTTTCTGGAGTACATGAAATGCATTCGACGATTTTTTGTTGAGTGAAATTATTCAAAAAGAAGAAGAAGAAGTTCAGAATGTTGAAAAGGCCTTGATAATTATTTGTTGCTCACTATTGTTTTTGATTGGTMCAAATTATTTAAGGCGGGTCGAGAACGCACCACGTCTAGACGGCCATCAACACGTCAATAAAATAAAGGAGTAGGTACTTGAGAATCCCATTTTGAACGATTATTTGAGCTTATGAACAGTGAAAGCACAATCTCTTCCAAAATCACTAATTTTGTTTTTAAACAGCGTCGCGTTAACGTCTGTGAGGCAATGCTTTCCGACTACCAGGATGTCATGAAACGTATTATTACTAGATCTATACACACTACCCAGAAGCAGACGATCATCGAAATCGCAATCGGCACAAAAATCCAAAAAACCAAGTCAAAAGATGTTAAAAACCTAGGTTCTGGTCACAGTTTTCTTCGATTATCAACTGTCAACAAGGAATACTATTTGAGTATCATGCGTCGTTTGCGGGAAACTCTTCGTATTAAGAGGCCTGAATAATGGGCAGACAACTATTGGTTAAAATTATGAACAATGTTACAAATATTGCATATTGACTTACCTAAATTCTTAAAAACTATTGCTCTTCTTCAATACTTTTTCCATAGACCACATAAAATTTTCAATTTTATCAGTTTTATAGTTAGTTTAGTTATACCCGTCTACGCTTCACTGTGGCTGATACATAGATAATACTACTAATAGCATCTATAT
>NW_017535975.1:248933-290943 GCF_001853355.1 Bactrocera latifrons | reverse complement strand
ACTATCCTATGTCCTTACCCTGGTTCTACACTACCTCCCCACCAATTTTCAGCCACGATGCTTGTAACACCCAGAAGGAAGGGTCGGAGACACTACAAAGTATATAYRTAAATGATSAGTATGTCGAGTTGAGTCGATTTAGCCATATCCGTCTGTCTRCCCGTCCGTCCGTCTRTCTGTATATAAACGAACTAGTCCCTCAGTTTTTAAGATATCGTTTTGAAGTTTTGCAAACGTCATTTTCTCTTCAAGAAGCTRCTCATTTGTCGAACTGCCGATATCGGGCCACTATAACATATAGCTGCCATACAAATTGAACAATCGGAATCAAGTTCTTGTATGGAAAASTTTCACATTTAACGATATATCTTCACGAAATTTGGTATGAGTTATGTTTATAAAGATAATGTAATATCGAAAGAAATTGTTCCGATCGGCTCGCTATAGCATATAGTTTCCATACAAACCTAACGCTCGGAATCACGGTCTTGTTTGGAATACTTTCGCATTACACGTGGTATCTTCGGATTACCATAGCATATAGCTTCCATACAAACAGAACACATAGTTACTARAAGAAATGCACCTGTCATTCAAACTGAACGATCAGAATAAACTTGTTTTATGGAAAACATTTACGTTTGAGGAGATATATTCATATATTTGGCTAGGGATGAGTTGTATTATGAATTGATTTTTGTAAGCTATGACATACTTAAATGTGTATTCAAGTCTAGAATCCTGAATTTCGAACTTTCTTGATGGTTGGGCCTAACACTATAACTTATGGATTTATTTCATATGGCACCCTATCATAGGTATATTACTAACTTTTTAGTCTGCCTGATTTTGTATCGACTCTCACTTATCATATCCATGAAATATTATTCATAAAACACATGTATGGGTATAGAAAACATACATATATAACCTGAAAACCGAATATCCGCTCAGTTTACAACAGCAACCAATCGTTCTTCCTTCTCGTAGTTTGGCACCATTTGTAGATACCAAGTGCAGTCAGGTAGTTCTCCACCTGATCCTTCCAACGGAGTTGAGGTCTTTCTCTTCCTCTGCTTCCTCCGGTTGGTACAGCGTCGAGAGCTGGAGTGTTTTCCTCCATTCGGACAGCATGACCTAGCCAGCGTAGTCGTTGTCTTTTAGTTTGCTCAATTATGTCAATGTCGTCATATATCTCATGTATCTCATCGTTCCATCGAATGCGATATTCGCCTTGGTCAACGCGCAAACCATACATCTTACGCCGAATCTTGCTCTCGAAAACTCGTAACGTCAACTTATCTGCACCACTTAACAGGGCGGGAATAATGAGTGACTTATAGAGAATGGTCTTTGTTCGTTTACTTCTGAATTGCCTACACAGTATGAAGTAGCACCTGTTGGCAAGAATTATTCTGAGTTGGATTTTGAGGCTGACATTGTTGTTAGTGTTAATACAAGTTCCAAGATAGACGAAATATTTAACGACTTTGAAGTTATGACTGTCAACAGGGACGTGGGAGCCAAGTCGCGAATGCAACGACTTTCCAGCCCTAAAACCAATATTGGTAAGGTTCAATCAGTTTATTGATGGTGGGCTTTAATCTTTCACACAATAYGCTCGATAAAATCTTAAATGCGACGTTGGGATCTCTGTTTTTGTATGTTGAAGAGAGCACACTTAAAWTGCCATCGTCGGGGTATGTTCCTTATCAGTTCTTTGGCGCCATATTCATCGGCACCCGCCGCTTTGTTGTCCTTCTGATGGGTAATTACTATTCGAACTTCTTAATGGTCGGACAATCGAATATCCTCCCTACCGTCTTCGATTTCACTGCCATTTAGCGGGCTGGAGAAGTTGTTCCTCCATAATATAGTATGCTCTGGGCATTAGTCAGTAGATCACCTCTAGGGTTCTACWTGTGTACGCTCCGGTCGCCGCATCTTTTCGAAGAATTTTGAGAATTACTCCTGTCGGTCAGCTTGTCAAGCTCTCGGTATCAATCCCATCCCACACGAGTTATGGTGCATTGTAGCGTTGCRAGRTAGGCAGTCTGGTTTCTCTYCTCTGCSGCRCGGATTTCCCCATCGTACCAGTTGTTCTTTTGATTTTTCTARCTACACGTAAGGAGCTCGAAATTCCATCCCACAATCCCTTTATACCGAGTTACTGTTGAGTGCTCTCAGAGAGCAGTCGAGTAAAAAACCTTGTGATTGCAGCTTCTCGAATCGAACCTTCCTTGCATTTGTTGACGTGCGCTTTTGGCTGCACAGAGGCGTTTGCGCATCATGGCTTGTGGAGTCAGTGTTTGGAAATCGGACCATACCAAGATGCTCGATCAGGTTGGTGGCTTTTCGATCCGGRTASAGCCAGGTAGCTTAGTAACCATATTTTGGGCCYCAGCGAAGTCGATCAGCACTCCTTTAAATGGCAACGGCATCTTGTAACTGTTTGTCTATAAATTTTCTATATACTTATATATAGTATGTAGGTACATACATAGAAAAAATTAGTAGAAGCTAAACGTCTACTCTTCAAATAATCGACGATATCCGTACACTGCAAACCGAATATTATTATTCCATTAATCCTTTAATAKAGCTCTTATATAAATGCCATGTGTCATATATAAAATTTTATACATGTTACATAGATTTTATTTCAATTATTCTTCTTCTTCTTGATTGGCGTAGTCACCGCTTACGCGATTATAGCCGAGTTAACAACTTATTTCAATTATTACTTTGCCATAATTATCGAAAACACATTTTATTTATTAAGAGTAAACTTTAATAAAAGGAAATTAAACACGCACCACAAAACAATAAAATATAACCGATAATATAACCGGTAAATGCTTGCTTTCAGGTGAAGCTCTCAGGGACAGTTGCGATTCCACCAAACAACAACAGCAATGAATCGAATTATAATACCGAAGTAGAAGTAGCCAACAAAACCGAAAGTAATTTATAAAAATATAATTTTTTCYTAATTTTAWTATACTAATTATAATAAATATGTGTTTAAACTTTAAGGTGGCATTATCAATAGTTTAGAACAAACTAAATTGGCGCAGTTCAAATTCAAAGATGACTATATAGAGCAAGCGAGTTCAGCGCATATCGCTGATGCGGATGAAATAGAGATGTGCCGTTCTGTAAGAAAGTTAATATATCCGCATAGGGCAGTGTCCAAGAATTCAGAGTGGTTAACGATCTTACAAACTGCCCAGAATAAGCAAGGAGTTTATGTGGAGCAGTGTGTGTAAGTCAAGATTTAGACCATCATTTTAAATTTATAGAAATATAAAGCTAAGCAATAAATACATAATACCCGAAGCTATAATAATATTTGTTAAAATTAAAATTTATTTCGCAGTGAAGACGGTGGAAAATGCAAATTTGATGAAGTTTTCCCAGTGGGCTACAGCACAAGTTGCGTACAGCGCTACACCTATCGGCCGATGGTAGCACTCGTGAATGGCGAATTGAAGGAGGAACACATGAAATTACCACATTCATGCAAATGCGTACTAAAATTGAATCTGGGAAAACAAGGAACTCTATATTGAAATTTATATACACTTCTGTGGACTTTGGAATTGATAACGGTTTATGAATTTSATTAACTTTCTATACATATATATATACTAGATAAATATGTAATTTTGTGAAATTATTGTATACTCATTTTATAAATATATCTTTGTGGGGTAGTTTTAGTTTTCTGGTACAAATAAAAGCAAATACGAATCAATTATAAAGTTGTAATTTTATATATTTTTTTTATAATGTAATGCAAGCTGTAAAACGAGTTTGGTATATATTTATTTAGGGGGTGAGTTCGGGTGTAATCGAACATTATACACTCTTATATTAAAAATTATGTAGATTACAAAAAACAWTTTGGTATTTTATTAAGTTATATATGTAGTTTATAGCCCATAAACTAACTTAGTTCAATTGCTATATTTTACTTGGCGTCAGCTCTAATTATTGGTATAACTTTCAAATGAAATACTACGATGAGCAAAAAATAGTAAGACTTTGTTCATACATAATTTCAAAACTCGTAATTTATTCTATAAAATGTATATCGGCCACCGTCGCTTGKTTTTTTTTCCAATCATCGAACCAGTTATTAAAGTCAATTTCCGGAATAGCCATAAAGCCGTAGCGATTCACATTTAATATCTTCAGTTGTCTCAAAACGGTTTTCCTGGAACATTCGTTTGAGTTTGCTGAATAGCCAGAATTCACACGAAACTAAATCAGACGAATACGATACGTTGCTTGAAAATATGGCGAAAAATTCACGAAGAATCAATGCAGTATGCGACGGCCTTTTATTACTTATAACTTTCCGCAATCGACGCCAAACACTCAAATTGTATTCCTTGCTGACAGTTTAGCCAGTCGGAAGAAGTTCTGAGTGCACCACACCTCGATAATCGAAGGAAACTGTTAACATAACCTTGATTTTTGACTTGCTTTGAAGTTTTTTTCTTCGGTTTAGCCTCACGTTTGCACGATATTCGGACAACACTCGTCGTCAGTAATAATCATTTCATGGCCTAAATGGTCTTTGAAAATAATTTTCACTGATACTCGTAYTTCGCATATTTAAACGATTYGAGTAAAATATCTGACTGTTAGTCGCCGTTTTTCAAGAATCAAATCCTTTATTTTATTGACATATTGATCATTAGTAGATATGTTGATGGCCGTCCTGGACGTGGTTCGTTGTCAGCGCGTTCTCGACCCTCTTTGAATAATTTGTAACMCTCAGAAACACTTGGTCGTGATGAAMAATTATCACCGAAACCTTTATCTAATATTCTAAACATTTCGGCACCAGAAATTTGATTCCTCACACAAAATTTAATGGACAATCACTAGAAAGACAAGCTTATACGAGGTGTGTTCAAAAAGTATCGCGAATTTTGTGTTATTTCAAAAATTATTTATTTATTCATGAATATCTATTTTGTCCACTTCAAAGTAATCCCCATGAGATATTATACACTTGTGCCAACGGTTTTTCCAATCTTCGAAGCATTTCAAAAAATCCCTTTTTTTTTATCTTCTTCAGCTCCTCCTTCGATGCCGTCTTTATCTAGTCAAGAGAAGCGTAACACCGTCCTTTCGTGGGCCTCTTCAGTTTAGGGAACAAGAAAAAGTCACAGGGGGCCAGATCTGGGGAATACGGTGGCTGCGGCATCATTAGTGTGATGGTTTTGGCCAAAAATTCGCGCACAAGCAACGATGTGTGAGCAGGGGCGTTATCGTGGTGCAAAAGCCAATGTTTTTCCCATCTTATCGGCCTTCTGAGAACATTTTGTACCACCGATAAACGTTGCTTCGGTCCAAGGTAGCTTCTCCGTATGCCACAGTCAACATTCGGAATGCATCCGCGCACTTAATTTCGTTTTTCACACAAMATTTGATACAGGTTCTTTGAATTGGTAAAAATCGAAGACGATCCAAAACACGTGCAAGCAAAGCAGCTGTCAACAATTAAATGAACATTCAAARTGGGTGAGCTTGTCGGTAAGTGCTAAATGCTAAGTGAGAGACATGAGTACCAACACAACGCCACAAAAAATTTGTAATTCGAATATACGTAACACGCGAAAATTCAAAATTCGCGATACTTTTTGAACACACCTCGTACTAAACACTAACGATTATCATACAAACCTAGGAAAAAGATATTTCGGCGAATGTATTTTCGCACCAAAATTAACTTAAAACGTGTTAATCTTTTTGCCTATAGTATACATAAGCTCAACCAGAGAAGTTAAATTTAATTAGACTGGCTTGATAGTTTCAAAAAATCGATTTTTTGTCTTGCTAAATACATAGTACAATACATATGTTTAAAATATTCTTTAAAAAAATTTAAATCGATCCCAGCAAAATTCTAAGAGATAGAGGGAGAGCTATTGATAAACATGTTCACATATTGGCATCATTCAGAAGTTCTAGGTAGATATATGGGGTTAAGAGGTAAGTAAAGACCTGATTTAACACATTTTCCAGCTTTACACTGTTATCAAGAAAAGAGTTTCTCCGAATATCAATTATATATCTTGCACATTAATATTGACCGGGGTAGGTAGGGTAGGGTAGGTATTGGGGTTCACATTTTTACAATGTGGTGGTGGGCTTGAACAGTTTTGGTCCGACTTTGAATAATTCTACACTTYAGATGACATATCTTAAAGGCACTAATTGTGAATATTTTTATTCCGCTATTCGTGTTGGATTTTTATGCTATAAAGTAAAATAAGTTGATGGAATTTGAAGTTGTGATATAATATGAGAAGCARAAGTGATTGTACCCCGATGTCGTCTATCTTCGAACAGTAACAAAGTAATGTCAGGATAATTTGGTACCCAATTTGGTTCAAATTGATCGAGTAGATCCTTAGATGTGAGTTTTCTCCAAAAGGTGCCGCGCCYATCTCAAAATATTGACACCATCTCCAATGTTATATTTCATGTCTCCATARCAATCATGTATTGAGATACCCCATTTTTAGTAGTTTTTAACAAAGTCAGTAAATTAGTAGAGCTATCATCCAAATTTCATTTTTTCACACATTTGATCGAATTCAAACATATATATTTCACAATTAACTGATTGTAGTAGTAATAATTAATATTTTTTTGAACTACTAAGAACAATTTTGGGACTATCGTTAAATATCCAGAGAATAGGTCTATTCGTATTACATAGTATTGTCGTTAGTTTCTCACTAAAATAGTTAGAGAAAACAATCCAATAGCATTATTTCAAAATATCTTTTAATTATTTCTAATTCTGTAGAAAGAATCGACTGTAATTATGACTATTAGGGCTTGCGAAACTATAATAATGGCTGGATAACCTCAACGGAACTCATCCCAAAATAGAATGCCTCAAACATACAATTTCCCAAATTTCTTCCTTATGTAAAMCTAGCGTGTTATAATCAAGCTTCAATAGCCCTTTTACAATTGTCAAACATTTATGCATGAAAGTGTCCTTGCCCACTCAAACCCATACGTCGTAGGTCAAGTCTTGTTAAATTAAAAGATGTAAGGTAATGTTAAATTCAAATAAAGAAAAGCCCGTTTGGAAATCCCCTATGCATTGATACACTACATACATACTAAAAAAATCTTATATATACCTATCTTACTGAAGAATTTCCATCGTTTTCCGATCTATAAAGCAAGACTTATTTCCTTGAATTAAGAAGTGAAAAAACTGAGTATAATATTTTCCCACAGTCAAACGTAAGAAGTGGGTAGATTAGGTTGTGTTGTGTTTTTGGAATGTGTTCGTGGAGTCTCGAGTTTAGAGAACAGAAAAACAACAAAAAATCTAAAATCTTTTATTGACAATTTTACTTTTTTATTTGGTTTCAGTGGCTAAATATATGTAGTGTATGAAAGGCCCAGTCATGACAAAAATACACTTATTTGAAAATACCCCTGAGTTAACTTATTTATTCGATTTATTTTCCACTTGCCTGTTCATACAGATGTCGGCACATTTCTATAGATCCACACCGAAATTCCCTATATGGTCAATTAGATTATGACAATTGCGGTTGTCCTTTAAGAAATGTTGATTTTATAGTTCATTGTCACTCACTAATTTTCTCAGCTTATTAATAAGTAATGATTTCCTATGTTGAGGTAATTCTTAAAATAACAGCACATGTGAGTTGAATCCGTGCGGGCTTATATAACATTCTACGAAGCTTTCACTAATTTTATTATTTCCCACTTTGTCAATCGATTTGAGTGCTTTTCTAAGTTCAAGGAATTCTTAAGGGTGGCAAGTAAATCAATAAAGAAAATAGATATAAGGCAAGATAAATTTTATTTCCCTATTGACATACGCAAGTAAAAAATAATACAAAGTCATACACTTATCTCCTCCTACACACTTTTTCACACTAGTTGAATTAAATTGTTTCATATAGTAACGGGTAGAGCTGCAAAAATTTCGATAAATGGATCACTTAATAGTTTCCATAGTCAAAAGAAACAAGAAAAAACGTTAACTTCAGTTGCACCGAAGTTAAATACCCTTCACAGGTGCATTTCTGTTAGTAATCCGATCTGAACATTGATTATTACCTTAGATTGTATTATTACCTTAAGCAGTAATCCAAGTCAAACTTCGTGAAGATACCACGTCAAATGTGAAAGTTTTCCATACATGAACTTGATTCCGATTGTTCTGTTTATATGGCTATATGTTATAGTTAACCGATCTGTATAATTTCTTCCAATATTACATTATTTTTATGAAAAATAACTCTTACCAAATTTCGTGAAGATATATCGTCAAATGAGGATGTTTCTCATGCAAGCATTTGATTCCGATCATTCAGTTTGTATGGCAGCTATATGTTATAGTTAACCGATCTGAACATTTTCTTCGGAGATTATATTGTTGCCATAGAAAATAACTTGTGCCAGCTTTAGTGAAGATACATTGTCAAATGTGAAAGTTTTCCATACAAGAACTTGATTCCGATCGTTCAGTTTATATGGCAGCTATATGTTGTAGTGGCCCGATATCGGCAGTTCCGACAAATGAGTAGCTTCTTGTAAAGAAAATGGTGATTGCAAAATTTCAAAACGATAGCTTAAAAACTGAGGGACTAGTTCGTATATATACAGACAGACGGACAGACGGACAGACAGACAGACGGATATGCCTAAACCGAATCAGCTCAACATACTGATCATTTATATATATACTTTATAGGGTCTCCGACGCTTTCTTCTGGGTGTTACAAACTTCGTGATAAAATTAATATACCCTGTTCAGGGTATAAAAATAATATCGAGAATAAAATTTTTTTTTTTTTTTCAGAGAGAGTTTTTAGAGAGTGTTCGTAGCTGAGACTTGGTAGGATGTTATTCAAAATTAAACTTCACATTTAATAACGTCAGTTTAGATAATTTATATAGCTTTATTAAGTGAATTATGGCAAATTTATGAAAATTTTCAGAAAGTCTTGTTAAAGCATAAACCATCGATAGTCAAAATAAACTCTCGATAGTGAGATGAAAATAAAATAACTTAGTAATTCAGTTTTTTTTAAACGTGTCTCTTTCAATGGAGCTATACTTTTCCGGATTTGTTCCTTTTGCAACTTTCAGAATTTATTCACATTTTGGTTTGCCATTTCATAATAAACAGACTTATTGCGGAACAACCCTTGAAAATCGTGCAAACTGCTTACCGAAATAATGGTTCGGTTCGTGCGTCTAGTATTAGACTGACAGAATTACCCAGCAGATTAGGAAATTTAAGCAAACCTTGTTGTTATTTATAGTGAATAATGCGCATTCTCAGAGCTGCTTTACAGTGCGCACCGAATACGCTATTTATGGTGTGGAAGTAAATTTTGGCCGAAGTAAATTTTCTGAATGGGGTCTAACAAGATGGCCAAGGATTTCGCTTTCAACAACAAAGCGGTAAAGCTTACGACATTACATCCGCACTCTATAAACCTCCGTCATTTTTAAAAAAACATTCCTGGTAAATGTTGCTGTCAATGGGGAATGCTAAAGGATCATGTTTAATGAATTTTCGTGCCCAAATTGGAGGTTGTTCATGTGAGAAACCTTTGGTAAAACGAAACAATCAATTTATTGAAGGAAACTTTTGCTGAGCGCATAATCTCACTTCGGTACGCTAATTGACATATTTACATATGTATTGATATACATATACCTCAAACCGCTCTTTTAATGCATGTATAATTGTGGATGTTTATATCTACATATTTATATGCTATGTAGAAATGTTCTTCAGAAAAATGTGTATGTACAAGATTTTGAAAATAACGATAATATTGCATTTCATAAGTACATGACTGCATGACCCTAGTGCTGTCTTCTTTTATCAAAGTCCGTCTCTTTGTTCGCCATAACCCTTTCATTGTAGAAATAAATTTACTTGAATATATATAGATATTTATATATTTAATAAGGCCTGGTTTTTATTACTGGAATATGGTTCAGTTGTATGAAGCCCTAGTTAGCTGGTAAATTCTAAGCACTGATGATTATCTATGCGACAATAAATGACGAATCGTCAGTATTAAATTGATTATGTGTGTAAAGTATGTACGAACAATATTAGGGTGTGCTCAGATGAATTCAAAATATTTTTCCATAAAATATATTTTTAACCTTTGCTAAATGTTAGATATAGTAAAACTAGAAAAACAAAAATGTTTCTATCATTCCTTGAAAAGTGAACGCAAGTTGGTTGATGCTTATTTTTCTATCCAACCAACTGTATGCTGTACGTATACCTAGTAAATACTTGTATTATTATGCGTATTATACTCGGAGCTTACACCAAGGAGATGCTGGATTCTCTGTACGTGTGACCGAGAGTCTCTTCCTTTTGAATGTGTATCTTGTGCATGTCATATATACCTATAAGAATAAGAAGCTATAGTGCTGATAATTTTTTATTTCTTAACATAATTTTACTAATTTCGCCTCGAGAATTTATGCGATCGAGGCTAGCCAAGCTAAGTACGCCGTCGCTTTTTTTCGAAACTGGGTTTTATCACGAAATTTTAATTTTTTTGTTAAAATGTTTGCCAACAACCAATTTCGATATTTTCTTTCCTTCGTCCAAATTCTAAGTAAGATTTTAACGAAACCACGCATTTTTTCAATTTAGATGATCCTGTAAGGAGTTATCGTATCAACGCATATTTTCCGAGAGGTCAGCAGAAATGGCGCCGCAACGGCCGAGTTTAAAATATTTTTTTTCCAAAAATTTCACAATTTCTTTTATTAATAGTGTATGTTTTTAACAATAAATAATTCGAATAAAATATTTATTACTTTGTATGAAAAAAAAAAAAGTTGTTGAACAAAGGCTCTTTTTTACCAGAGGAAACCCCGGTAACCCCATAAGCTGCATGTCAATAACGTTTCCCAGAAAATAGTCCACCTATCAAACTGTCCTCGTGAATAAAAATTTTGGTTCATATGCGAGCACATATTTACGTCATATTTGCTTTTTATGTACAATATGCAAGCGTTTGTTTACATTTGCTTGTAATTATCATGATTACCGGTCGCATTTACATGCCAGCTAGCAGATATGGAATAATGAATGAACTGATTTGCTTTCTTTTTCACCCCACTCAAAGCAAAAGACATCCATTCAGGTGGGTGGAACTATATACCTTCCAATCCAAATACCTCCTTCCTAGCCTTAGGCACAGGTGTCGAACGAGTGCCGCGTACTCCACACCCAACACAACGTCATTAGCACCACCACTCCCACCGTAGTGACAGTTGTTGTTCATAAATACGCCACGCCGACTGGTGCTTCGCTTAAATTCGCGCCGGCACTCGTAGGGCTCGGCGCGTTGCCAGGACTCTCGGTGAATCTGTTCACTTGCAGACTTTCTAGCCAAACGTATTCAGGTATTTTAGTACGTTGCTGATTGTCAGCACGCTTGTCTACCAGCTCTAGTGTCTACTGTCTAGGGCTTTCGTTTGCCAACGGCATAGTGGCGAAAGCAGAAGTAAACAAATCACTTTGTGGCCCATATAAATGGGAAAATCAATAAGTATAATATTTTAATGTGTCTGTTTAATTATAACTCTTAAACGGTGTTAAGGAATATTATGAAAAATCGAGAATTAAAATGTAAAAATTGCTGACTTTTCGATTTCACCAGCACGCGTCGTCTGTCTTGGATCAACAATGAACTGAATGTGTCTATTACGTGTTTAGGCTTTTTAGCCTTATAAAATATTTGGTAGACCGCGTTGTACTCGATTTTTCGTCTGCTTGCGGTGGTGCTTTCACTTTCGTGCTAAGCTGCGTGTAAATGGCGTATAATCGAATTTAGCGTTAGAATTATTTGAAGTGTTTTGCAAAGGTCTTAGTATTACATTTGGCCAATGGGCGGCGTGTGTTAAATGCAAGAAAATTAAGTGTGTTATTGTTATTTTCTTGCACCTTGATACTTTGACTCGGATATGCACCGTGGACCTACGACATGGACGCGACGTATCATAATCACCACATTTGGACAACAAACAACGGATTCGTGCGAAATAATGCGCGGCCAGCAACAGGTAAGCTAATTGATTTAGGCTCGGCTAGACGGCAAAGTATAAAGCTCCTAAAGTCAGCGTTATATGCGTTTTTATAAAGCTTCTTTTCTTCTAAAACAACCGTCATTGTTTTAGTTCGTAAGAACAGTACAGGTCTATTGGCAAAAATTATCACACGCGTTCCTTGCTTCAAGGTCCAAACTGTTAAGCATAAAAACCTCTCAAAAAAGCTGGCGGAGGTTCAGGCGAGTCACTGTTGACATGTGACACCTGGCTTTGTACAGATAGAATAATATTCCTCCTATTAACTAAATTCTGCAGCTTGGGACTTAATGCTTCCTTTAGACTATCAACTTGTCGTCAGTATAGGTCCCAACTAATAATTTGATCGTAGCTCATAGTAGACGCCCACCAAAACCAGTAAAATTCTCTGAGCATCGATCTTTGCTTGGCCACGATTAGCGTTAGCCATTGGATCACGATCCTTTTGCTTGCTGTTGTTAAAAGTGATCCACATTTCATCAACGCTAAAGCTTTCTCGGAAATGGATTGGTTGATTCAGCACCGATTCGATGGAAATTGAGCTAAAAGTGGACTTAGCCCCCATATAACTAAAATCAGGAGTTTCGAACAGCCAGTTCTCTTTACTCCATATGATTCGTGATTTCTGATTTTTTTAGTATGTGGCATAATAATAGTTAAATGATAAAATCAGATTCGTACAACCCGAACTCTCATATACTACATATAATGATTTTCGTTTTCCTAACAAATCAAAATATTCGGGGTCAGTGTATGAATTATAGTATATACAAGGAGTGTTCCATAGTAAACAGGACTTTTAGAATCTAGCGCCCCATCTATATGTCGACTGGTGCCTTAAAATCTGCTATATTTATCGATTGCGTTTTAAGTGTCAGTATGTTTGTGTTATCGGTGCGAAAATGAGCTTTGAAAAAAGAGCCAACATCAAATTTTGTTTTAAAATTGGTGAACCCTTTACCGAAACGTTTCAATTGATGCAACAAATTTATGGCGATGGTTGCCTATCCCATGGCAGAGTGCACGAGTGATTTCAACGTTTTCAAAGTGGTCGTGATGATATAAATGACGATCATCCGGACACTCCACTGAAACTGTGAGTGAATTCATTAAAAATCAGCCGAAATCATCAATAAAATTCATGGATATGGAATTGAACATCTCCACAACATCGAATTATCGCATTTTTCCCGAGCATTTCGGCTTACGGAAGATGTGTGCACGGTTTGTTTTTCACAAATTGACTGACGATCAAAAATTGCTCAGAATCCAACATTCAAAGGACGATTATTTGACTAAAAATCACGTGTAAACCACTCCCCGTATTCACCTGATAGGGCACCGTGCGACTTTTCGGAATAATGCATTTGCTCATGAAAGGAAAGCGTTATGCAGACGTAGAGGCCATTCAAAAGGTTTTCACCGGCATACTGTGAATTATCATAGCTCCAAATGCGTGGATTTTGTTTGTTAACATACTCATTCAACAGCAAATGAGCTTCACCTGTAAAAATCAGGATCCATGGCCATTTTTGGAACCATTCACCAAGTTTTCTTCCGAAGTAAGTCTGCTCATTATGAAATGGAAAATTAAACTGGGTCTAAATCAAGTAACAGCTATCAAAAAGGCCAATTCCGTAAAAAGCATTGCCTCATTCATCAAATTGATAGGTGATATTTAAATTTATAGTTCGTGTGGATTCTAATCGGTTATTTTTTTTGTAAGTTGGTAGTACTGTTAGTGACATCTATTCTAAATTTTATGCAAAAATATCACAGTACAACAGCTAATCTGGGGGGTGAGAAATTCCAAGTCAGGGTGATGGTACTAGGTCAGTATAGCAAAACCTTCAAAGGGTTTGGCGTTCGTATGTGTCAGTTTTTTTATGACCTTTTAAATTTTTTCCTTATTTCCCATGGTTTCCCATCTTAACAAATAAATTTTTTCCAATCAGGCGTACTAAATGGACCAAAGAGTGTTCTCGGAAATTGGTTTTTTTTTTTTTTTGTTTTTGCCAAAATGTTACAACTAAGCGAAAAAACATCAAGATAAGGAAAAACTGGGTCATAAGGTCATACAAAAAAACTGACACATATGAACGCCAAACCCTTTGAGGGTTTTACTATATTGACCTAGTACCATCACCCTGACTTGGAATTCCTCACCCCCCAGACAATAATCCCAAAAATATTCCACAGTGTATTCATTAGTATTTGGGGTACGCGTCGTTTTGTGAGGCTCTAAGAGTGAATTCTTCGATTTTTACTATGCCTTCATTTATTTAAGAAAGCGATAACGCACCATCTCATATTGCATTGGTTATTCGCGATCATTTCGCCACATTTTCAACTAATATCGTGCCGTAATCACCGCATTCAACTGATTTCCCTCCATGTAACTTCTGGTTATTCTTTAAACTCCCTTGACCATTCCGAGGATACCGTTTTGACTCAATTGAGGAGCTGAATCGAAGAATGGCCATCACCATTACGACGGAGGATTTTTCCAATTGATACCATGACTGGAAAATTCGTTGGCATAAGTATATTTCAGTGGAATGGGATTACTTTGAAGGAGATCAAATGGACAAAATTCACCTTTCAATTTGATCACAGTAGTACATCTAAAGAGAAACATCTCTTATTTGTTATAGATCTCCAAACTTTGGCGAACATTGTTGCTGGCTGAAGAAATAGTATTCATATAGTGCAATGACACCTATTGAATCTTCAGAAAGCTTCAGAATTTTCAGTAAATGCAGTGCGGTTTAAAAAGAGAAAAAGGATGATGTAGTAATAAAAGTTTACCAAATAATGTAATGATTTCTATCGAAAACGAAAACAGTGATGATGGTAAATGATATTTCAAGCAAATAAGGAAGAGCTATGTTTGTGTGCAATCGAGCATTTTATACTCTTGGAACATGCAAGAATCAAAGCCAGGGAAACACTTTAAAATGAAAAAAGTCAACCAGAGGATCGGAATCTAAGGAAATTGATATATACGTATCTTTATATTATATATAAAAATCAAGTGTCGCGTTGTTTGTCCGCGATGGACGCCTAAACTACTGAATCGATTTTTTAGCACACTGTTTTCAGTTCGAATCAACTTAAAAGATAAGACAGTTAAGTCAGTTAAAAAAATAAGGAACATAGGAAAAGGTGTTTTAAATGGACGTCCTATTAAGCGGACATCTCCATTAACCATGGCCATTGTTGATGGGGATTAAGTGCAATCTATTAAGCGGACAACTCTATTAACTGCTCAGGAACGTTGGTAATCAGACATTAAGAAGGCAGCCTCAAATTCGTTATTATTTCCTATGAAATTTATTTGTATAAAAATATTAAAAATTAGATATCAAGTGCAATTCTTTAGATTCTTTAGATTCCCGATTTCATCTGTTCCATCACACTGTCGGTAGAAGTTCTTATAAGATTTGTACTAAGCAAATTTGGTTGCGGTAGCTTTAGTTGTTTAGGAAACATGCACGTTAAACTTATTAGAGGGCGGTCCACAGATGCTCCTTCCTAATGCCGTACGCTGTGCCAAAGTACAGTTTGATTTTTTAATTTAAGTACTCAGTTAATGGCGTTTTGTGGTCGCGGGAGGGCCCATCTACGAAATCGTTTTTATTCTAAGGAACTTTATACCAAGGTTCATCATGATATCTAAATTTTTACTCATGTTACAGTCAAACAGATTTTAACGTCTCTCGTCGTCCCGATAATTTAGATATATGTATAACACTACATCTATCTCGCTTAGTTTTGGGTAATACGTACAAGCGTTAGGTGAAAACTATAATACTTTGTAACAACAGGTTGCAAGAGTATATAAGGTGTAAGCTGCTTAAGTTTTAAGTTTACAATGGATAAAAATCAAACAAAATTTGTAATTCTAACCGAATTTTGTGTGCAGAACAGTTGCGAATGTTGGAAAACTAAGGCTAACAGTGATTCAGTTACAAAAACACAAGCCTACGAGTGCTACAAATTCTTCAAAGGTCGGGAGATTGACATGCCTCGTTCTGGATGACCTTCGTCCCCTTCAACTGATGAAAATATTAAAAAAGTGAAGGATATGATGCTTGAAAATCATTAGGCCAGTGTTGGGAGGTACCAAGTGAGTTCCACATCTCTCGCGAGTCCGTTCAAATGATTTTGGTGGATATTTTGGGTACAAAATGCGTTCTTGCCCGACTGCTCCCGATAAATCTGAGATTTTTTCAAAAAGGGTACGATTATGACCGAATTTAAAGCCAAAAACACAATGCCGAACAGCCATCGTCTTCCCCAGACTTAGTTCCGTGCGTTTTTTGTCTTGTTCCCCGAACGGAAATTGCCGCTCTGTGGAATTATTTTTCTGTCGATATAAGAGATTAAACAAAATTTCGATGAAAGAGCTGAGGGCCATCCGAAAAAGTTAAACAAAATTTCGATGAAAGAGCTGAGGGCCATCCGAAAAAGTGCTTAAGAAAAGTGTTTTATTACATTATATGAAGATTACTTTGAAAACAACAAAATAAGTATTGGTGAATAACTAAATATTTGGCATTTTATTTACAAATTTGAGGTATTTTGTCAAGTGTCACAATTTTTTTATAGTGTCTCTTTAATATTTTATTACTTTTTGATATCTAAAAGTTCACAACTAAGATCTCTAGACATGCTTATGATTGATTTTCAATTGCAAACTTGAGGAATTCGATGTTACGCCCACAATGGTGCTAGTAGGGAAAGCTACAATACAAAATCTAAGGACTTTGCACATTTTTTGCTAAGCCACCCCTACAAAACTAACAAATTCCAAAGCAAACACATTCAATAATAGTTTTCCAAGAATAAAGTTTTAGGTTTTGCCTCACAAATACATGTGCAGTTAATTGAGTAAGCAATTTCATCTATAGAATCCATAGTAAAATAATTATGTAAATTATTTGCTGCAAAAATTTGAAAACAATTTATTGCCAACTAAATATTTGATGAAATGTATTCCGGGAATATTAAATTGCAATTCTGGGAATTTAAGTTTAGAAATTATTAATAGTTCCTCATAAATAATTTCGAGGCAAAAAAATTTAAACTCGTGTGCATACATATTTACATATGTACATATATAGGTACACATGGTATATGCCATTTATGAGAAATAAAACAATACTTATTAAAAAAAAACACATTCAATTAATAGAACATAATGTTAAGCACGCTAAGCTTAAAGCACGGAGCAATGAACTTAAAACTATATATAATAAATGCCTACACGAGCGACTAATGCAGTGGCGAGCAATAAACTAAACAAATAAACAACTTTAATTCGTTGGTATTAATTACGGTTCATATTAGTAAACACAACATTTTGCTATGGAGTATAATGCTTTTAGCACCTAACGGCTTATTTGTATCTTATGTATCTTAATAAAATTAAAAAATTGTGTTTTTCTAATGTAAAGACAAAAAAGAATAAAATCGAGTCATTATGAACCAACCCTTTATACCGTATATATCGGTCAATATGTGAGATATCTCAGATATCCCTATAGCAGCTTAGAAGCTGGTAATTTCAGGCATTATGCATAATTATAAGGTATGCTAACTCCATCTTTGTACTTGGTCTGGTACTACAAGCTACTACTACTACTTCTGGAAATATTTTTATAATACATTGTATTTTTTCATAAAATATTAATATTACAATGCTACAATTAGAGCTAGTGACGGAGAAACGCAAAGTCTTTCATTAAGGAGGGATGAGTAGGGGGTTTCCTCGGGTAAAAATGAGCCTGTTTTCAACAATTTTGTCTCATATAAAAAATGGAATATTTTATTAGAATTTTTTGTTGTTACAAACATACACTATTAACAAGTAAATTCTAAAAATTTGGAAAATAATATTTTATTATAAACTCCCTCATTGTGACGCCATTTGAGGTGACAACAAGTTTTTAAGAAGTGTATCTCTGACCTTATCTCTGAAAAATATCATGAAGATTCAATCGATCTCAAGAAATCTTGCCAACCGACTTCAAAAACGCAGTTTCGAGAAAAACGCGTTCAAAGATGGCGCACTTAGCCTAGCTGGCCTCGAACGCACAAGTTCTCAAGGCTGTATTTACGAAAATGTTCCTCGGATCAACCTGAAAATTTAGGGCGATATTCTAGTTGAACGATGGGCTTTCTCATTTCCTCGCAGTTTTTAGAAACACACTTCATTTCCAATTATTGAAATTATATAAATTCAAATTTGTTGCACTTATCTGTCCAATACTTACATTTTAATGCTTGCCATTGTAGCTTTTCAAGCCACAGGACATTGTACTTTTGACGAAAACATTTTCACTCATATTCGTCTACATATGGGCTTAATGTCCTGTCATATTCATAGCCGGCGGATCAAGCCGTAAAAATCTCTAATGCGCCCGATTGTTGACAGTGTCCCAGAGCGGTAAACGCAAATGCCCACGCATACCAATGAACCAAAGAGGAGCGGACAGCACATTTCAACGTATTGTATATTCAAACACGTGTACTATATATCCACGTACGTATAAAGGTCTATATTTATGCAGCGGTCATGGTAGCAGGCGTTGACACAGTTGCAATCGAGCGATTCATGTAAACAGCGCAACTATTTAATGACAGCAAATGTTGTGCTTCGATTTTATCAAGATGCGAGCAATCATTTGACGGTTCTACACACTTCCTCCTGCTTTGTTGACCATTTCGCTTCCCTCCATAACTGTGCCGTTGTTTGGGCATTTTGTGTGGATACTATGTCCAAGAGACAATGAAAGGACTGTGACATGTCCTACGCTAATGGTCATTAGCCATTCGTCATTCTCTTCCATTATGTACACATACAAGTATATGGGTTTGTTTAGCATTACAAATTTACTGTGATTTCATAACTATACAGAGACACGCATGAGTTTTATATTTATTGTATCTAAATGGACGGAAGCACAGAGCAAATTGCCTAGGAAGCGGTTTGTGTTGGTTCCTGGTGTGAAAATCATGTCAAATGCAATTAATAGTTTTATTTTTATGCACATTCTTGTATATATACCTATATTTATGTGAACGAATTATAAATATATAAAAGTTGACTGATTTATTATTATTATTGATTTTTTCCTTCACGCAGTAGAGCCGACGGATTAATATTCCCGCAACATGTTGCTCAAAATATACTATTTTGTATATTGAAGTTGTGGGAAACAGCTCTAATCATGGTAGATACAGACTTAAATTTATGGAAATGATCAGTGTGATAAGACGAGTTAAAATTTAGATGGCTTTCCTTCGCTATATCCAAGCGATAACTTCAATAAAAATGACGTATTGATGGAAGAAGGTGGGATTGCAGATTGGCAAAATAACACCCTAAAAATTCATGGTTTAAGAAAACTAGCAAGGACTTGCTTCCAAATAAATTTTATGTAGACATTTAACATATATCGCAAACTCAAAAATTTAATCAACCGTGGCAGATAAAAGTATGATTAATATATGGCGAAATCGGTTTATAACCTCCTTCCTTCCCGATATAATGATTACATCCAATACGATTTAATTAGTTCGGTCAAACAAAATGTTAGGCTTTAATAGGATTTGGCATTAATATTGAAAATGGGGAGTAGCACCGCCTACTTTTACTTCAAATTCCCAATCTGGCGTAACTGTCAATTAAATTTTAAATGAAATTACGAGCAAAATTAGCGCTTTAATCGATCAAGAGCCGGTTAATTGATCAATTAATTGCTATGCGAAAAGGCTATAAAAATGGCTGAGATACCGAATATGAATACAATATTGCATATGGTTGACTTATTACCGAAAATAACAGACAATGTCTAAACTACATTAATTAAACTCCAAAGTTATCTACTATAATGTATATATTCGTAAATAAGTAAGATCAGTTGGTGAAATTAGATACTTAGCCTGATAGCAAAGTGACGAAAATGTAAGAAATTGGTTCTTCAATTACCCTAGTCCTATAGCCTCAGCTCTGGCCATGCCATGTAATGGTAGCCAGTAAATGGTTTTCAACTTTCCCGTTAACTCTTAATTAAATTAAATGAACATGCTATTATTCCCTGCTCGATTAAGTTCTGCAGCTCGAATTATTTTCTCCAGCAGCAGATTGAAGAAGTCGCACGATGGGGAGTCGCCTTCTCGTTTGGTATTGAACGGCCCGGAGAGTTCCGTCTCGATCCTAACGGAGCTGTTGGTGTTGCTCAGCGTCATTTTACACAGCCGTATTAGTTTTTCGGGGATACCAAATTCAGATATCGCGTCGAAAGCAGCTTTGAAATCGACGAAAAGTGGTGTGTGTCGATTCCCCTTTCACGGGTCTTTTCCAAGATTTGGCGCATGGAGAATGTCTGGTTGGTTGTTGATTAGCCAGGTCTAAAGCTACACTGATAAGGTCCAATAAGTTTGTTGACGGTGGGCTTTAATCTTACACACAATACGCTCGATAGAAGCTTATACGCGATGTTGAGGAGGCTTATCCCACGGTAGTTGGCGCAGATTGTGAAGTCGTCCTTTTTGTGTATTGGGCAGAGCACACTTAAATTCCAATCGTTGGGCGTGCTTTTGTTCTACCATATTTTACAAAGAAGCTGATGCAGTTCTTTGCAACAGTGTTTGAATAGCGCGGACTGTAATTTATCGGCTCCCGCTTCTTTGTTGTTCTTAAGATGGGTAATTGCTATTCGAACTTCTTTATGGTCAGGCAATGGAACGTCTGCTCCATCGACATCGCTTGGGGAATTAGGTTCGCCTTCTTCTGGCGTTTTGCGTTCGCTGCCATTCAGCAGGCTGGAGAAGAGTTCCTCCATAATTGAAGAATGCTCTGGACATCGGTGACTAGATCACCTTTGGGAGTTCTACAAGAGTATGATCTGGTCTTGAAATCTTTTTTAAGCCGCCACATTTTTTCGTAGAATTTTCGAGCATTACCCCTATCGGCCAGCTTATCAAGTTCTTCGTACTCACGCATTTCGGCCTTTTTCTTTTTCTGTCTGCAAATGCGTCTCGCTTCCCTCTTCAACTCTCGGTATCTATCCCATCCCGCACGTGTTGTGGTCGATCGTAACGTTGCGAGGTAGGCAGTCTGTTTTCTCTCCGCTGCGAGATGGCACTCCTCGTCGGACCAGCTGCTCTTTTTCTGAAACCCAATGGTTTCGGTTGCAGCTGTCCGTAAATAGTTTGAAATGCAGTCTCACAGTTGTTGAAGAGTGCTCTCAGAGAGCAAGAGTGAAAGTCGAGTAGAACATCATTCGCCCGTTTGTTGTGATTGCAGCTTCTCGACGTCGAACCTTCCTTGTGTTTGATGGCGTGTGTTTTTTACTGCACACAGGCGGGTGCGAATCTTGGCTGCAACAAGATAGTGGTCCGAGTCGATGTTCGGACCTCGGAGCGTACGCTCGTCTAGAACACTAGAGACGTGTCTTCCGACTATCACAAAATGATCGATCTGGTTGGTAGTTTTTCGATCCGGAGACATCCAGGTAGCTTGATGTATTTTCTTTTGCTGGAATATAGTGCTACAGATAACCATATTTCGGGCCCCGTCGAAATCGATCAGTCTCCACCCCTTTGGGAATGTTGCGTCGTGGAGGCTGAATTTACCAACTGTTGCGCCAAAGATACCTTCTTTGCCCACCCTGGCGTTAAAGTCCCCAAGCACGATTTTAACATCGTGGCGGGGGGAAGCTCTCATAGGTGCGCTCCAGACGCTCAACGTCGAAGCGTGGACGCCAATCAGAAATATGTTGATATGTTACTCGGCGACGGAGTCTCTCTCTCACCACGAATTCCACGCCAAACTTGCGCTCTTTTATATGGCCAATGTAGTAAAGGCACAAGGACCTACTCGTATCTGTAATTGTCCTGTCCATCGCATTTCTTGGCGGTTATGTCAGCCTTTATTTTCATGAGGACATCAATCAGCTGGGCAGTGGCACCTTCCCAATTAAGGGACGGGACATTCTAGGTGCATGCCCTTAAATCATAGTCCTAAAATCGTTGGCCAAGGTCGTCATCAAAAGAGGGGTCTCCCATCCGAGGCTGGTTGTTCCTTTTCATCGGGGTTTTTTTTTAATTGGCGGGTCCCAAACCCAGCGCGCAACCCTATGCAGGGAAYATTTCGCCTTCTCACTTTAGCTCGCCTTCAAACGGATGTTCTTAGGCTACGCAGAGGATACTTGGTCAAAGACCGGAAGTCGTGAGTTGCTTTAGCTATATGTAAAGGAATCGTTTTTGGCCACTCCCAAATGAATGGCGATCAGAGAAATTTTCCTCACTTGCGTGAACTTCTACACATGACTCCATCCTACTGCCATACCTACATACATATGTTAACGTCTTCTATTGAACATAAGCTATTGTTACTGGTTTCATAAAATTTTTAAAGTAAGGATTAATTTATGTTAATGTTTAATAGTTATATACATTAATATTTAAAGTTGACCGATATACACTTTCCATCCAGCAACAACTTAAGTAAAAGTATAGAATTAATTATAGAACTTGACCTGACGTTATTAAAAAGCTTTCTGATATTAAACCTATTCGAGATAGATATAGTTTTATATACTGTATATTATGAAGGATTTCTCGATAAATCGTGTATCTTGTAACTCACTCCTGAGTTCGATCACTGGATTTTTAAATAAAAGTTCTAATTTAATGATTATACACTTATCTTTATTTATAATTCTAAAAAGGAAACGACTTACTAGTCATTATTTTAGCTTACAACTTCTTATATGTTTACACCTCAACTGTTCTTTACATGGCCCCGCTTTAACTAGAAATGTGTCTACGAAATGCTGTCTATCCGATTCTGGAAATTTATCATTGATTTTGTTCGCATGCCTGTGTTCGTCCCGATGTGCAGTAGTAGTATATATGATCAGGGTGACGAAATGAGTTGCATTTCAAGTGATGGTCTGTCTTACCGCCCGTCCGTCTAAGTGCTCGCGCACGCGATAACTTCAGGAAAACTAAGACATGGTACAAATAAGTATTCCCTGGAAAATAAAGAGAATTAGCATTAGCAGATGGACGGAATAGGTCCGTCGCCAAAATATAATATATATGCCAAAGAGCAAATATATAAAGTCTCATAACGTTTATACTAAAACCTACTAAAAACAAATAGGGAAGGGCTAAGTTCGGGTGTCACCGAACATTTTATACTCTCGCATGATAAAGTGATAATCGAGATTTCAGGCGTGGTTGTGAACCGATTTCATCCATATTTCGTACATGTCATCAGGGTGTTAAGAAAATATTACATACCGAATTCTATTCAAATCGGTCGAGTAGTTCCTGAGATATGGTTTTTGGTCCATAAGTGGGCGTCGACACGCCCATTTTAAATTTTTAAAAAAGCGTGGGTGCAGCTTCCTTCTGCCATTTCTTCCGTAAAATTTAGTGTTTCTGACGTTTTTTGTTAGTYGGTTAACGCACTTTTAGTGATTTTCAACATAACCTTTGTATGGGAGGTGGGCGTGGTTATTATCCGATTTCTTCCATTTTTGAACTGTATATGGAAATGCCTGAATGAAACAACTCTGTAGAGCTTGGGTGACATATCTATAGTAGTTTTCGAGATATGTACAAAAAAGTTATTAGGGAGCGGGGCCACGCCCACTTTTCCAAAAAAATTACGTCCAAATATGCCCCTTTATAATGYGATCCTTTGTGCCAAATTTTATTTTAATATCTTTCTTTATGGCTTAGTTATGACACTTTATAGGTTTTCGGTTTCCGCCATTTTGTGGGCGTGGCAGTGGGGCGATTTTGCCCATCTTCGAACTTAATCTTCTTATGGAGCCAAGAAATACGTGTACCAAGTTTCATCATGATATCTCAATTCTTACTCAAGTTGCAGCTTGCACGGACGGACGGACAGACGGGCAGACAGACATCCGGATTTCAACTCTACTCGTCACCATGATCAATTTGGTATATATAACCCTATATCTGACTCTTTCAGTTTTAGGACAACAAACAACCGTTATGTGAACAAAACTATAATACTCTCTTTAGCAACTTTGTTGCGAGAGTATAAAAATAAAACATCAAGAGATACTTACTAACAAAGTCACTATAGCTACTATCATGATCATTAAATATATTATTAATATTGCTAAATTCTATTAGTTTTGTATTTTCACGAGATGTTGAAGGTCGTTCTTCATTTATTGGGATACCAAACGGACTTGACAATTGCCTGGGTGTAGATAACGGCTCGTCATCATCGTCATTGTCATCAACTTTATGTTTGTGTAACAAGTTCCAATTATACGATATAAAAGCTATTTTTGCTGCCCTGTCTGTAGTCAATCTATTTCGTTTGTGACTATGTATATTCGCATGAGTGCTAAAAGATCGTTCAGTGGCTGCTGAAGTACAAGCAGCAGTTAGAATACGCACTACAACCCTACTCAGCAATTTGGAGCTGCAGAGTCCTCTCCACCAAATTACCGGGCTCATTTCGGCGACATGTTTCCATAGCTCTAATTGGCTAAATCAACACCAACGTCAATATTGAGCGATTGGCTCACGTCGTGTATAAACTCCATGGCATCCACTTCGTGTTCTTCTTCTAATTCAATGCCTTGCGATCATGGATCTAATAAATATGCAGCATAATGAATTGGTTTCAAACAATTATTTGTTCGCCTAAATACAGCATTTGTAATATATTTTTTATGATGCTCATTTAGAATGGATATATCCGGAAATGCAAATTTAAATGTAGACTTAATATCCTAGAAGGCTATATAAACTTCATTTATAAGTATTCCACTGCCTTCAAGTTTGAAAATTTTATCTGTTATAGGTTCCAGTAGTTTTATACAATTTTCTACCATGGTCCAGAAATTTAAATCCAATAAATTTGACTTTAATTCGCTTAAAATACTGGCATTTTCGTGAACTGCTAATATCTGTAATGCAACTTTGAATTTTTTTAAACTCTTTAACGCAGTGCTGTAACTGCCCCAGCGGGTTTTCCCAGGCAATTTTAATGTTTCACCTGAACCTTTTTCTTTTACAATCTGAGCTAATAAAACGCTCATACTTTGGTTTCTTTTTATTGCTTTTATTGTATCTGTGGAGATCTTCAATCTTCGCATAGCAAATTCAATGTAYGTGCTACACATCTCTGCGGTGTTATACATATGTGCATAGGAATTTTTAACTATCTGAAATGCTCTTTGAATATTATTTGCGTTATCTCCGATAACAGTTACAAATTTGTGGCCTCCATACACGTTTATAACATTGATTATGTCTTGAGATAAATATTGGCTTGTATGTCGATTCGTAAGAGTATTAAGGCTTTTAACAAAAACAGGCTCAGGTTTTGCAATAATGATGTTGATGATACCTTCATTGCGCTGATTGCTCCAGCCATCACACTGCAAATGTAAATCATTTATAGACTTCAGTTCGTCTGTAATTTCATTGACCATTTCATTATAAATAGTTTCCAAATGTGTTGTGGAGATAGCTTTTCTGGATGGTAACTTATAAAGTGGTTGCAAATCGTCAAAAAATCGTACCTACAGCGGATGTTCAACGATGGATAAAGGAGAACGGGTAACAAATATTGCCTTCGATAAGAGCTGATCTAGATAAAGTTTTTTTTCTGTTAAAACTTCTGATGAAGTCGTAATATTAGAAATTGTATCCGTCAAACTGTTATCCTGTGACATTTCATTATATGATTCAGCTTGCAAGGGCAGATTTGTGGCAGTTGTGCTAGTAACAGGTATTTTCTGTAATTTGTTCTTGATAACAGTTGGACATTTATAACATTTTAACAGATGACTAGTCATCTTGCTGACATTGCCAAATTGGTAAACTTTTTCACAGTGTTTGCATTTTACTGTTTTACTATTTGCCGAACTATTTCCCATACATCAGTATATTTCTCTCTGGGCATGATGTGATCTAAGGAAAAAAAACAGATGAAAAGACAGTAGAAATGCATAGAGTTGTTCTAAAGTATATTAACAGAGTAGGTATACCTACGAAACTAATATGAAATAAGTATTCCAAAAGAAGGAATTTATACTTTGCCCAATTTCAATGAATAAAAGTACAAGGTTTGCAAGGAATATAAAACTTCTATAGTCTAATATAACAAATATTAAAGCTCAAACTTACCGGTAAGTTACCGTTCATAAAAAGAAGTAAGTATCGAAGTCCGTAAGAATAGCAGTAGTTGTCAACCCAAAGCAAATCACGTATTTAAGCACTAGACAATCAAGAGTCCACAAAACAAAATCCAAGTCGTCAATTATACCAACAAATTAACACAAGTGCGCATAGTACGAAGGCAAAATAACGTGTGAGATAGCTAGATCACCAAGGCGTACGCCACCGCTGATTTTATTTAATTAGAGAGCATGGAGTATATGTATATAACGTATTTATTGAATTATGAAAATAAACGAAGTTAGATTAGCTCTAACTAGTAGTAATAGTACGTACTATTTGATATACACATGTATCTACACATTATCTAGACGTATGCTAAGTATGAAAAAACCCGAATATTATCCCATTCGGTAATTTTCCCCGGGTTCTTTCCCACATTGGGGTTTTTTACGGGTAAAATCCCACCTCTATCCCTATATGACAATCTTTTAAATTTCAGCTAGTTCTTTCACTTTACTGTATACAAATCAGACATATGTAAATAAAGTTATCGAATATAGCTTTTAACAAATATAGCCTTCAAGTTATTTCATCTTATGTCCAAAAATTGTCAAAATCGGTCCATAATTTTTTATGGCCCGAACAACGCCAAATTTTTTGGCACAAGTGTATATGGCGAACATATCGATCAACCTGTAAGTTCTATTATTGACAAGAAGAATATTTTTGTGATGACAGCATGCATTTATACCAAAAATTTCGAAAATCGGATTAATGCTTCAAATAGCCGCCATATAACTAATGTAAATATTATTAAAATTTCTGTTTTTTTTTTGTTTACATACTGAACGATAAAGGCGGTATAAACATGCGGTATAAACATTTATCATTCAATACGTAAAAAAATTTAATGCAATTCAGAAATAATCTATTTCTACTAACAGCGTATTCTCTTGACTAAAAGGGACGAAATCGCTTATTCGAAATTAACTTTATACCTTATACGGTATATTAGTCAAAATGTGAAAGTACCATGGGGGTTAGGTTATGAGAAAATTTATAAGAATTATATAGGAATTAGAAATTTCCGGTTGGCCTTCTACCATACATCGGTCAATATGTAAGATATCTTAGCAGAATTAAGTGAATGTAAATTATTGGGTATACTATAGTTTACTGTTAGAATATATATTCGAAACCAAATAAAATTACAGAGAACTAATCTTTTTAACTTTTTTAACGATAGTGTGAACATAGGCAAAAGCTGATGATAATCGTGCCCACTCCCCATAAACCACTAAAAGTGCGATAAGTCTAAAGGTATACATAAGTAAACTCGTCAGAGACATGAGAAGGTAGGCTTTATAGGAGCCGATGTTAAACTTTGTACTTTGGCAATAGCACCGCCCACATATAGGTAAGATTCTATATTGTGGCATCTAATAGACCGATATCAACCAAATTTAGTGCTGATATTCCTATGTTACTATTTAGCAAGAATGCGGGTAATCGGACTACAATCACGCCTTCTTCCCATAAACACACAGTTTAAAATTCCATCTGATTCTTTCACATTCGATGTTCGAATTCCTGGGTGACTTGATACCGCCTGTATCGGCTAATACGTGAGTAATGCTAATAACTTTGAGGAAGCACGTTTTTCTAATCATGATGCATCTTTGTGCCAGAAATGGATAAAATTGGGTAAAAATTCTATCTATATCCTATCCCCTTCTTCTTCTTTATGGCGTAGATAACGCTTGTGCAGTGCTAGTCATTCCTCCTTTTCACTGTTTGGCGCCAATGGCAGATGCCAAGTGTAGTCAGGCCCTTTTCCACCTGGTGTTTCCAACGAAGTGGAGGTCTTCCTCTATCCCCTATATAACTAATATCAACATGTTTGCACATCTGGCTGACTTTAGTCCATATAGGCATTGGTGATGGTATGTAAGCTACCTTAATGAAACCCAGGGGACATTTCATTCCTATGTGGGATGTTAATGGTATGTGGTATTGGCTAAAATAGATAAAATCGATTGAGGATGATGATGCATAATTTTCGCTTTAATTGTAATGCCCTCATGATTTCGACGAATAATGAGGTTCAACTTATTTCGCTTCATTTTCCAATATTGGTAATACCTAAAGGTATTTAGCTGGCTGTGATCCTTGCAAGTTCCATGAGTATAAAAAATTCGGTTACTTCCAAACTTAGCCTTTTCTTACTTAACATAAAGAGTAATTAAATAAGTGTGTGCTAAACTTAAAAAAAAATCATTGAGACATATCAAATGATGAGAAAAGTTTTTAGTGAACCGTACTCAAGTTTATATGTGGTTTACACTGTTTAAAAATAGTCGTGAGGTTTTAAAAGATTGAGAAAAAATCTTTGAAAATTTGTTTAGCTATATAAATTTTACTACAATAATGTTGGCTGATATATTAAATACGAGAGAAAGCCCTGTTTCGAGAATTTTGATTGAAGATTTGGGTAATATGAAGGTCTGTGAGGGTTACGAACCATATGGATTATGTGATGATCATAAAAGTTAACGAGTTTTTTATTAAAAAATTAGAATTCTCCCATTTTCGTATTCGTGTGATTTATCACCTTTTGACTATTTTCTATTTCCATAATTGAAAACCAATGCTAAAGAAGCATTTTGGGAGAATATCATATTTTTGTCGTTCATTTTGGATGTGCGTTTATAAATTTAGTTATACCTATAACTATACAACAAATAACTTCAATGCACAAAAATATAACATCTTATTGTTTTTTCCGAATTGAGATTCAAAAATATTGAACTCCAAATTATTTTATACACTTTTGAATGATCGTTAGTGGTGGGTTAAATGTCCAAAATGCCCAACTAATTGATGGAAATCACAACAAATTTCACAACAGCATTGCTTTGCATTTAAATATAATTATCTGCATTACAGGCAACCTTAGCATACATAGCACCGATTCAGCTGCAGACGATACATCCTATTTGCCAGGTGCTAATGGCTCCACCACCGCGTTAGGCAAGCGCCCGCTTTGCGACGCTACGTTCGTCGGCGTACAATCAAAGTAAGTATTGCGAAATTAGGTGGTCAGAATGTGTAAATTATTTACTGTGCTTATTATTAACCACACCTTGCCAGTGGGTAAAAAAATTGATTGCACTTTAATTGTTTTGACAACTTCATTTGTATTGATTACAGTCCGAAATGTAAATGCTCAACATAAATTTATTTTTAATTGCTGTTATTTACAGGTTTCGACGGAAATATTACCAGAAGACCTTGATCGGTTTGCTCATACTTTTGATAATCATTTTAATCATAGCTATAATAATCGTGTGTATAAGGCGTAAGTATAATGTAGTGTCGAGAAATTCTGATAATAACTTTCTCTCTTCCTCGCTCTCATGAAGGCCGCACAGAACCTGAAGTGTGTCGCAGCAACGAGTGTCTCCGCACAGCGGCTGGCCTCATTTACTCAATGGACGAAGAGACTGATCCTTGTGAGGACTTTTATAAATTTACCTGTGGCCGTTGGGCGGACGATCATCCCAAACCCGATTCGGCCACATCAAATGACTGGTTTCGTGAGCGGCAAGCGAAAATTATGCGCATGCTACGTTCCTTCCTGCAAACGAATATAAGCGAGGAGGAACCCGCCGCTGTGGGGAAGACGAAAATAATGTATCGCGCTTGCATGAATACGGAATTATTGGATAAGCGTGAGCTAGAGCCGCTGATATATTTTCTGCGGAAGTTTGAGCTACCACTTTTACCGAGCGTCTTTAATGTGACACTGCCGGAGGAGGTGTTGCGGAAGTACGGCGAGGAAACGAAATTTGATTGGTTGCGCAGTTTAGTACTCATTAAAAAGAACTTAGGCATGGATTTGATAGTGGGATTCGATATATTCCCCGATCCGGTAAATCGTACAATCAATCGCATAGCTTTGGGCACGCCCGAAACGGATTCTTCATTGCCTTTGTAAGTGCTGTAAATAAATAGTTAGAATTATATTTATATTAACATGAGAAATCTATAGCAACAAAGACGACATGCATAAGTTGTTGAATAAAATCAAACGGAAAACCATAGCCAACCACGAGGAGGATGATGAAGACAGCGACGAGTTGGAGGATGATATAGAAGAATCACAGAAGCACACCTCCTCAGGATTGTTGACTTATGTGGCGTATATCAAGAAAATGATTGAGTTATATGTGTTGTACTTAAATCCTGATGCGGAAGTTGAGTCCCTCGAAGACTCGATAAGCGAGATGGCTCTACAGGCTGTGAAGTTCGCGAAAAAAATGTACAAGGTGTGTATGGTTACGCTATATAAACAATTATTAGACTAGTTTATTATTAAAATCTAACACCATAAAGGCAATATGGAAAAATTTTTCGCTCGAAAACTTTTTTAAGAAGATTAAATACTTTTCATATTTTTTTGGATAGATACAAGTTACAGCAGTATCTTCCATTGCCTGGTGAGATGTCAGGTGGATATATTTCGACGAATACACTCTATTTTGCGGTTTCAATGATTTCAGAGTTAGCACCACCTATTGGCCATAAAATGTATTTGATTTAATCGTTAAGTGAGATCTACTTGATCAAAAATTTTAGAGTCACTTCGAATGATCGGGTCAAAAATATTCGGATATCATTGAGTAACGTGCCGGTCTTGATCATCACGGAGACGTACGGCCAATGACGCCGCCGGCCATAAACCGCAGCATTTTTCTTATTGACAAAGGCATTCAGCCAGAAATGAGTCTCATCGCTTAAGCTGTTTTTTGATGAAAATCCGGTTCATTTTGAAATTGTTGCTCAGTCCAATTCATTAATATACGACGATTTTGGGTGGTCAAACGGCTTCAGTTCTTGCGTCAACTCGATCTTGTAGGGATGTAGGTCAAGATTTTTTCGCAAAATTCGCCACAATGACGTCACAGAGAAGCCCAACGCTTGAGAACCACGTGTGCGGGACTAATTTGGGTCTTGCTCAATTGTTACATTACAGGCAGCAATATTCTCGACACTACGGGCACTTCTTTGTCTCACTGGTACGGGAACATTTTACACTGTGTCTGTGGATTTGTATTTTCCCACTAGACGCTCAATTGTTGATCTGACAGGATGATTGTAACGACTATAAATTGGACGTAGCGCTCTTACAGTTGAGGCCACTGCCTCCGATTTTGGGTAGTAAATTTTAATAACTTCGACTCATTGTTGGATCGTATAGCTTTCCACGGTGAAATTGCAAAGCTTAGTGAAGAGAAATGTCGCAAGAGCGGGAAGAAATATGCCATCATTTGTGGTCCTTATCGGTTTACTTTTGTAGTGTTCATATTGAAAAACCCGTTATTTGCAAGCTGCTCCAATAATATGCTTACCGTTTATTTTCAGTTGAAAGATGATGCCGAAAACTTGACGAAAACTCTGACAAACCCCATTGAGGACCTCGTTTATTTATCCGTCGCGGATTTACAAAATCGCACCAACAAACTAATTGCCCCGAATACAATACTCAACTGGGAAGCATACTTGCAGGTGATGATGGACGATACCATTCATTCACAAAACCTTAACCTTAGCGAGTTGACCATCATAACCAGCAATGCGGACATCGTTTATTTGCAAAGCCTCGTTGAGTATCTGGCAGATGCGTCGCCAACACATATCGAGTTCTACATCTGGCTAAGTGTCGTTGAGGAGTTGGTATTGCACACGACCAGCGAGATGCGATTGTTACACTCCGAATATATGCGTCTAATTGTGGGCACCGAAGGCAGTTCACCGCGTTCGCTGTATTGCGTGCATGGCGTTAATAGCCTGATGGGCATGGCTGTGAGCTACGTGCTGGCTGATGATTACTTCGTGCGCTACAAACTGCCGAAGGTGGAGCGTATGTTAAATGATATCAGACATGCTTTCGATATGCTAGTGCGTCGCACTTCTTGGATGGATGAGGAGACAAAACATGAGACACTACAGAAGTCGGCATCCATGAAAAGTTTTATTGGCTTTCCGGATTGGTTGCGCAATGCAACGGCGCTGAATGCACACTATGCGGGCGTGCAGGTGAATGCGAGTACACACTTGGAGAATATGATTGGCGTGCTGCGCTGGGAGATGCAGGATAAATTGGACAATCTCTACAGAACAGAACCATTCGGTTGGGCAACGGCACCATCGAATGTCAACGCCTTTCACACTTTCCAATCGAACACGATAAGTGCGTGTATTATTGTGGTTTACCGTTATCTGCATATTGTGCAATTTATTTTGTTGTTCTCCTTCTACAGCTATACCCATTGCCATACTGCAGTATCCTTTCTACGACCTCGGCATGGAGTGAGTAAATATTACAAAAGCACATTAGCTGCTTCAATTGGCACTTCAAATCTTTGCAATTTACACTTTTGAATTTTGTTTTGCATTTAATCATATTTTATTGGTTTACTGCGTGTGCTCTGCACCGAAATTTATTTACATATGTATATGAATTGAGTTTGTCGTCAGTAGCTCTTTTAATAAAATGAAATGCACCAACAAGTAGATTCAAAAGGAAGGAAAAGGAACTTATATATGTGTTATATTATTTATATAGTATATGTATATGTTTGTATGTATGTATATATGCATTCCTTACACTCATATCCATAGGAACTTTATGGCTTGACTGCAGCACAAATTGTAAATCGGATATTTTTGTTGCGAAATATTTTTCTCTCTGCAAAGGGTTAATTGTCTCAATTTTCTCAGAATTCCTAAAATTAATTTCGTCCTGAATCATTCAACATTTAATGAATAAATAATAATTATTGAATATTAAATATGGAGTTCTAAGGAATGAAACACAAAATATAAAATAAAAGTATTCATTTCATTTGGTACTGCTTAACAGGAAGGAAAGGAAACAAGATAGAAAGCAACATTTGTTATCGCTCTAGATAAAGTACTTTATACTTTTTTGTTGCAAAATAGCTTTGTTCAGGGAATTAAATTATAACTAAACTCTTCATTTCGTTCTATAGGTGCAACGTTAATGTATACTGAAATTGATATTTCAAAATTAATTATTTGTTACTAAGAGAGGAACTGTAACCAAAAAAGGAATTATAACTGTGTGGGTAAGCGCAAGTAAACCAGGTCGGTGTAATGCCGGCATCTAAAATAATATCTCTTATATACCGACCTTGACTGTACTGTGATAGTTTGGTCCAGATGAGTTTGAAAGATAGGTTAGGTTAGTCTGGTAGGCCAATGATCTTCGCATAGACCAATCCTTTGGTCCTTTGCTATACAAAATGAAGTTCAGTTACCGGGTCCATGAGCAGTAGTCATTCTTTAGGATGCCTGTGCTTGAGGCGAACTTCAACAGTGGCTTCACTCTTAATGTCTGTTCGAGTTTATTATACCGTGAGGACTCCAGATGCTAACTGCGTAGTCTTGCTAATGCGGGACAAGTGCACAAGAGCTGCTACATTGTTTCCCTGGCTTCTGCGGGTCAAGATCGTCGTATAGACGATGCATGTTGCTTATGTCTAAACGATACCTGTAATATTGAAAAATATTATAAGTAGCTCAAATCTAATAATCTCGGTTTATAATTCCACAATCTCTTCAAACTGTTTATTATCAGTTTTTTCCAGATAAAAATGATTTTGATAAGCTTACATTTCCGTGAAATTGAGCGAATCATTTAATAACTGCATATGTCGTACTTATAACTCATTTAGATATGGCAGCTGTGACATCGATCAAGTTAACCTTGAATGCTTTGAACTAAATTTGGAAGATAATAATGAACGAAATATTATTTCAAGTAGGTGGAATTGAGATTTGAACTTTTGTGTCGGTTAATAAGAACAAATAAAGAAGTTCTTAGTCGTGGCGTAACTGCATATTTTACACTCTTGCAACTTGCAGGAATCACCGCCCGACATCCTTCAGATCCCGGCAAAACTTCATATTAAAAACAGTTCCGAAATTAAACAATCACTATTCGATGAAATCGTGCATAAATTATTATAAAATTTGATATATTCTTTACTTATGTTGAGATTATTAATTTATAGTAATTATAATTTAGTTTACGTCAGCTAAAATTATATTAAAAACAAATGATATATACATATAGACTAAGCTCCAGACCACTAATATTCTAATTCAGCGGTAAACCACATACTCTTTAAGGAAATTAGGAAACCTGTGAAATTAGTTTATTTAAAATATCAAATCTTTAGACCAACCTAAACGGCTTAAATACAGATGGAAAGACGGAAATTATTTTATGGGGTATATTGTGAGGACAGAGAAAGGGACGGGCTGTTTGCATCGCCTCGTCACTTTGAAATTGCTAAGGTGTACTGCAAAACTGGTTTGTTAGAAAAACTATAAGTAATATATCAAGTATATAACATTTGTGGTGGTATCTACTCGATTTTATCTATTAACTATTATCATGCCACATGCTGATAAAATTTCCCTTGTGCTTCATTAAGGCCCCTCACATACAATCACCAATCTCTCACGGAGTAAAGTCAACCGGATGTTGGAAAATCCTGATATTATTTTTTTTGGGAGCTGGGTCGGATTTTCAGTTGATTTTATCCATTTTAGGCACAAAGGCACACTGTTATGAGCAAAACACGCTGCTTCATTTCCATTGAGATAACTCACATATTGGCCGATACATGTGGAAAAAGTCACCCGGAAGTTCGAAAACCTTTGTATCAGGTATATGGGAGATATTGACCCGATTCAACCTATTTTTGATTTACACACATACTATTTTTGTCGGAAATAGTATCCCCGAATTTCAATATATTATAGTATGTCATACATTGACTGATATTTGCGGTCAAAAGTCAACTATAGGAACTTTGGTCCAAGTTTTCGGTACTTAAGCGCTTGAACAGTTTTGGTTGGATTTGGACCATTTTTAGTCATGAAGTGGTATACTTCGAAGACATTGTCCGTAGAAAGTTTGGGTTAAAATAATGTGTATTCATTTATTTCTGTTATATTTATATGTATTGTGTAGTCGATTTTCTCACTGTAACACAAAAATATCCAAACATATGTGATTTCACCTAAATGTGGATGGGGCCACGTCTATCGTTCAATTTTTACCCCCTTTTATAAAGTGCTCCCATACCATCTCTGGTGCAAAATTTTATATGTCTGCCGTATTTATCGCAATTTTAGTACTTAGGGGCGGTTAACTCGGTTTTTGTATTTTTAGTGGTTTAGGAGATATGTGCATTAAAAAATCGTATATACGGATTCAACTCGCCTCGTCATCCTGGTCATTTACATTTCGATCTCAATCTATTTTGATTATTTTTAGATGAAAGAAAATATTATTTCATTCAGTGCTGTAACAATTCGGAAATCCCATCATTTATCCATTATTTGCACAAATTTTTACTTTAATGCTATTATAATCTTAGAAAAATATTATTTCACATGGATTAGCGGCTAATTTGTTGTGACTATATGCTCATTTTCATACTACTTACTGCACTAGATAATTGCTTCAGCACCAGCACAGAGCACTAAAGACAAAGTGGTGTTCCCTTTAGAACATTATTTTCAATACTCACTTTAATAAAATTAGAGCGCTGAATTATGGCTCTGTCGGCACAATTTTGGGGCACGAGCTGACGCATGGATTTGACGACAGCGGACGAATGTTCGACAAGAATGGCAACATGCTGCAATGGTGGACGAATGAGACGATCAAAGAATATATCAATCGCACAGAATGTTTTGTAGAGCAATATAGTCGCTACTATCTGCCCGATGTGGAAGAATATGTGAGTCAAATACACATCTATGTATATTTATCTGCACCTAATTCAACCTTCAAAACGTTTTCCAGGTCGACGGTGAGCTTACATTGGGTGAAAATATCGCCGATAACGGTGGCATGCGTGAGGCATTTCATGCTTATCGTATGTTTGTGAAAGAAAACGGCGTTGAACGGCTGCAATTGCCTGGTTTGGAGAAATACACGAATGAACAGCTGTTTTTCATTTCATTCGGAAATCTGTGGTGTGAAACGTATACGCCGGCGGCTTCACGTTATGCGCTCGAAGACTCGCATTGTCCCGGGAAGATACGTTTAAAGGGTGTACTCTCCAATTCTGAAGAGTTTGCGCAAACTTTCAAGTGTAAGCGGGGCGCAGCCATGAATCCGATGGAGAAGTGTCGTCTCTGGTGAATGGTACTAATGAATACAGGTCTATGAATGAGTCATAGTTAGTACCTTATTATTTGAGGAAATGTAATCAAATAATACGTAATTAAATATAGATATTTAATATATGTAAATTTATAAGTAATAGGTGTTTGCTCAAATTTGAACTTTTTTAATACTAGTGATATCACTAACAGTGAAAGGCTAATGACTGGCCTCTGCATTGTTGTATCTTGAGGTGATTTGTGAATCAAGGTGATTTTTATACAAATATTTATAATAAGATTTATAACTCTCTCATATGTGATTGCTTGTACCATAAATATGTTCGCTGTGTAATCTACATAATTGTATATAATTAAGTTCCTTTTTTAATATGAATAATAAGTTGTCTTCAATTTGAGAACCTTAGGAGAGTAGCGAAACGAGCAAACTATACCAGCGAACTCTTGCGGTGAAGCTAGCGGTTGCACAGCTCTCTGGTATAAATACTATTTAAACTTTGCTGTTGATTTCACCTCTCAAATTTTTGAAGAAAGAGAGAGAGCTCAAAGGTAACTAGCACTGAAATGGTGAATAGAAAGTGACTACATTTACAAACACTTGTACTGAATTAAAGGTTACGTCAGCAAGTCCGTATGGTAATAGTATCTAAATAATAACATAATGAATGTATCAGTACTTACATTGCATATTTTATATAAAACATTGTAAATAAATAACAAATATTTTTCATTCCACACAGTTTTTAATTCTTTTTATTTATATTAGCTAGAGCTCGAGAACGGCTGGTCCCTCCACCGGATCCTTTAAAGTGCTTAGTTTCTGAGATTGGAAATGATTCTAAGCACTTCTTGGCCAACAACATTGTTCAAGATTTAAGTTCGGTCGAATACAGTCCTGCGCATAATTAGTCAGGACACAAACCAATACCAGTCAGCTGATTGCTGAATGATCACTWTGATTAGCGGACACAAGCCTTTAGCCTTGTATTCGTAGACTAGTAGTTTCACTCTAACTTAGTGAATTTAAATATGTAACTATAGACATACATATAAGTATGTGCATATGTATCATGTGGCGTGATTCTTCAATCCGTTATACATATGTATATTTAAGGAGGTATTGAATAAAGAAGCAGTCTTTTCTGTGACAGACGGTTATACACCACAGACGTGCTCTTTTAATTGACAGACAACTTTTAGGACAATTTTTGTACAAACATATTATATAGAACCATTTCCATAAATAAATCGCTTGCCAAGTCGTTGGAAGTTTGCGGAATCAACTTGGAGTTGCCATGTTTCGCGTGTTCGGTCGACGGAAAGCAGTCATCCTTGTTTATTTATACACCACAAAACAATACAAAAAGTATAGTTTATCAGCAAGCTTTAAATTAATTAACAGACTGTGTCATAATAGTGTGTGTCTGTCAATATTAAATTGAAACCTTTCAGAAAAACGTTGTTTTGTAAGTAAGCAACATATATGTAATTAAGGGGTATTCTTCTCTAGAACTTTGAAAAATTCAATTTTTTTTCATATATTTGAAGTTTAGACCCATAAGAACATATCCTCCAAAGGATTTTTAAAAATTAAAATTATTTAAGAGCTACAATTACTTTAGTAACGCAGTACCTAGCTCACTAATAAATGACTTAGACTGCCTAAAATTTGACTCACTTTTTTAAACTCTTTTTTCTCGAAACTTCTTTTTTCCACCCGGTACCGGCATTATCTCTAGTTCTGTACAACCGATTTACTTGAAATTTTGTGTGAACCTTCTTTATATAATCCTTTATCGTTTCTACTAGCATCGTGTCAAAACTTTTGTTTTTAATATTTAAAAAAAATTCAGGAATATCAAAAAAAGCGTACAAAATGATTTTTATTTTCAGGCGTCGCTATTTATCAAAAAACCAAAAAAACAAAAAAAAGAATTCAGGAATTCCAAAAAAAGCATAAAAAATTATTTTTATTTTCAGGCGTCGCCATTTTTCAAAAAAAAAAAAAAAAAATTTTCGTGTTCCTTGAGATAGGGACTAATCAGCATCCTTACTGATTAATAATTTCTTTTGATTTTTTTTTCAGACCACCAGCAGAGTCAAGATCAATGTCACGAGGATGCGTCATTTGTTTTACACCTGTCTCTCATTAATTATTTTAATTTTTAATATTTTTTTTGTAAAATTTTTTTCCGGTATTCTTAAGATATCAATAAAAACACCATAAAAAAATGGATGGTAAAAATATTTTTTGGTTTTTGTTTCTTTATTGTACAAAAAACTGCCCAAAATTTGATTTCTAGACTAGAATAGCCCCTTAACCGAAAATAATAATAAAACTTCATTAATACCGAATAATTTTTTATTGGTTATTAAATTTATTTTATACAAAGTTTATGCTTGTTATTTCTCGATTGAGGCAATATAAAGTTTGCCGTATCAGCTAGTAATTAATAATTTTGAAAAATTTTAAATTTTTTCGAAAGACTCAGTACAATTATGGCTATTTCAAAAGCTTTTCTATATTATTATGAATGAAACTGTGACATTAAATCGGTATTGGGCGCAGATGCTACACTGAAAATCATCACAAAAATTAATCTGCAAAAAAGTCAAACGCAAAGGATTTTATAATTAATGACATTTTTCATATTTTTAAATAAGCGGAATCTTCTCCTTTATTTGAGCATGGCACAGGAAGAGACTAATTGTACTCTTTCACACACAAAAAGCTTCTAAAAGAAGCTCAAGTTTTCACAAGCTACTCACCTTTTCCAGCAACGCTCAAATGGATACGACGGAGACAACGAATCAATCTCCATTTACATTGTCATATACACAGGATTTGTCCGGACAGTAATAGCGCTGGTTTTCTTCCGCCGCGCAAAACTGGATTCGGTAGAGGTAGCTAACGAACGAGCGGCTGGTCAGTTGCTCCCAGCACCTGTAGAGTCAGGACAAACATTTTCGCTCGACGTGTTTCTGTGAGTGGTGTAAGCCGAAAATGCAGCGTTCGTTAGAACAGAGGTACGCGATTAAATTCTGTGTGAAACTCGGGAGATCTGCGACAGAGACGTGTGATATGACCAAGCTGGCTTACCCAAATCATGCTTTCGGTGGCACCAGAGCGTTTTGGAGGGCCGGGAAGAGCTCGTCGATGAATGAGCAAATTCAAAGTGAAAACGCAGTTTATTGTCCGTTTTTGATACCAAATCCAAAAATTTGGAGAAATATTAAAAATATAGATAATATTACGAGGCGAAAACCAGTGGAAAGACTTTCGAAAAAGCTCATATCAATTTGGAAATTGAAACTGAAAAGAAGTGTAATTGGTTCCAGACACAGATTTCCAAAGAAACGCATATTCATGTACTTTGCAAAATAATTAAACAAAAATATGATTAACTAGCTGACTCCGCAGGACTTGTCCTATGTGAATTTATGTATTCTGAAGTGAGAAGAAAGAAATTTATATTGTGTTAAAAATCATTTATTTTCAATTTTTCTAAATTTTTTTCAATGTAACGCACCAACTCAAGGAGCTTCTCAAAAATTTGCACACACTCTACCATTCACAGAACGCAATGGCTCAAATGAAGTTTAACTACGAATATACTTGTAGAAGCAATCGTCGTTTTTCGGGCAGTAAATTCGTCCTAAGGCATTAGTTGAGAACACACCTGGATAACAATCTACTGGTTGGCCTTGCTTTCTGCGTAACTATTTCTTAGATGTATATATGTATGTCAAGACAGTTCCGAATAGAGCAATGTTCTCGCAAACGGAGCACTGACGCAAGTTGAGAAAAAACTCGTCAAGGTCAATTTTGTTGCTGGTTTGGCCATAATGAATTCCCTGCGCTAAATGCACATTTTGGCAATTGAACTGCGCGACGCAAAACGTTCATAAATTGCAAAAGTATCCGTAAATATCCTGCAAAGCGCTTTATAGCAGTTCACGCATCGACCCATTTGACTTGCTGATCTCATCTCGTTCAAGGCCAATAACCGCCATGTTGCTTCCCTTGATGACATATTTGCAAACGTATTAGACATGAATTTTGAATGGGAATTAGACAACAGTTGTGAATATGGTACGATCCATGTGTTATCGACTTCGATATTCACTCCTCCAGTTTGCGTTTCCGAAAGAAAAGCAATGGAATAATGTTTCGTGCATTTATTGTCAGACATGAAATCCGAAGTGGTATTGTGGTGTCCGCAAGGTCCATGAACCATATTGGTTTTCATCGCTTCGTATAGTACTGTATCTTTCCCGGCATTAGGAATTTCCTCAAAAATGATTTCATCAATTTGATCTGGTGTAACCACCATGCACCATCCAATAAAGAATGTATGCATGCGGCGACCCTCTGTTTTGTAACTCAACAGAGTACATCCAGCATCTGACGACCCCATATATACTATACGTTGCTTCAAGATAAAGTCCCTCAAACATCGTAGCTGTTGTGTGAAAAGTCGTGCTGTGTCATCGTGATGATCGCTTCCACACGTATGTCATCGCATCCTGGAAGTACTCGTTCATGCGTAAGTTGACGGCAAAAAAAACGCCGGTCGATATTATCGCGACCTCCTCGGGGCTTCACTTCGCTGAGTAATTTTCCATAATTTTTCTTTTGAATAGAAGGAAAAAAAGCAAGCGACCGAAATTGAACGATTCAAATAATTTACAAATCAAAATATTGAAAAACCCTTGGTTGGTAACCGTTGGTTACGGCTATAGCGTATTTGATGGAACGATGAGCTGTATGAGATATACGACGACATTAGATAGCTCAGCGATTTAAAAACATCGGCTACGCTGGCCGAATGGACAAAAACGCTCGAGCACTGAAAGTATTCGACGCAGTACCCACCCGCAGGAAGCAGAGAAAGAAGAGACCTCCATTCCGTTGAAAGGACCAGGTGGAGAAGAACCTGGCTTCACTTGGAATCTCCAATTGGCGCCATCTTACGAAAGAAGAAACGACTGGCGCGCTGTTGTTAACCCTAAAAAAATACAAATTTCTCGCCTAGAAAATATATTTCGTACACTGAACTACGATCGTAAAAATTGTCATTTTTATACTCTCGCAACAAAGTTGCTAATGAGAGTATTATAGTTTTGTTCACATAACGGTTGTTTGTAAGTCCTAAAACTACAAGAGTCAGATATCGGGTTATGTATACCAAAGTGATCAGGGTGACGAGTAGAGTTGAAATCCGGATGTCTGTCTGTCCGTCTGTCCGTGCAAGCTGTAACTTGAGTAAAAATTGAGATATCATGATGAAACTTGATACACGTATTTCTGGGCTCCATAACAAGGTTAAGTTCTAAGATGGGCAAAATCGGCCCACTGCCACGCCCACAAAATGGCGGAAACCGAAAATCTATAAAGTGTCATAACTAAGCCATAAATAAAGATATTAAAATG